>NC_072733.1:12654538-12737607 GCF_026930045.1 Uloborus diversus | reverse complement strand
AAACACATGCAAGATTGAAAATGACAATGGTGTAAGTCATTAAGCAAATAAGAAAAAAAAATAACAATATACAGGGAGACATGCTCTGGGCAAAACCGTAACACAAGGGCTGAAGGAAGGATTTTGGGACTTAAAAAACGCAATTTTGTGCTATCTTTAGTGACGTTAAGGAAACTTGGAAGGTTCAGCGGATCTTTCTGAATATTTTTCGATATTTAATATCTGAAAAATACAACTAACGACTTTTCTCCACCTCACCTCGGCGATTGATGGGGGATGCCGGAATACCCTAGCGCCGTGCAAATTTACAAAAGCCATCCGTAATTTTTTAGAAATTTAAGTCCCAAAATCATATTTTAGGCATTGTTTGGTAAACAATGGGACATAGAGCGGGCGCGGGGGCTCAGTGTGCCATCAAGAATTGTTTTTTGAAACTGAAGTTAATTTTCGGCTAGGAAGGGTTTGGTGGCTCCACGGAACCGTCTAAAAACGAAATTTTGAGCTATAGTGATTAAGTTGGAGAAAAGGGGGATCCGGAGTATTTCCCCCAGAATTCTTCGAAACTGATGATTGAAAAACGCAATTTTAGTTTGTTTTTGAATACGTCAAGTGAGAGAGTGTAGGGTTTCAGGGCCCTCTATCGCAAAAATTTCGCATAAGAAATTCAAAAAATGCCATTGAGTAATTTTTGATGATGTTAGGGAGGGCTGTCTCCAGAAAAGACATTTTGGAGCCATCACTTTTAGACTATGTTTTATTACATTAAGGAAGAAAGGGTGAATAAGAGACTTCATTGGATCCTTAAAATCGGTGGTTCAACCAGCGGAATTAGGACCGTGGTAGCCTAGTGATCGGTAGAGTGTCGGATTCGGGGCCGGAGGGTCCTGAGTTCGAACCTCGATGGTCGAAGACCCACCGTCGTCATTAAAGGTGACTGGGCGACGTTAAATATGCTCGTGGTCTCAATGTCCTCCAAGTGAAACGATACCTCTGAGGGTGCTAGCACCAGGTAGCTATTAGCTCCTGGTCTAGTTCTAAATTCTCATTAACTGTTCGATCCGGTGATGGTGCTGCCATCTATCGGTATAAAAAATAATGGAGACAAGGCACTTAGCAGGGATGATTGTATTCCGGTATTTTACCGGATTTCCGGTATTTACATCTTGATTTCCGGTATCTTCATCTTCGAAAATACCGGAACCATCCTATATTTTCAGAAAAACCCACTTTTGTAAAATTTAGGTCGATGTTTAATGAAACGCCGAAAGTCCAAATTGAAGACGTTTCGTTTGGTATAAAGCGTAAGCTACCGTCATGTTTTGCAATCTCTATGGTAATTATTGAAGAACAGCTGGGGTGAGAGATGGAATAAAGGCTAGATAAGAAGAGGAAGGAGCGTTACTTGATATTTTTCCCCTTAATATTTTCTTTTCAAGATGTCTAATATCGTTTCTCTGTTGCATATCTAAATATGCAGACGATGTAACTAGGGTTGCCCATTCCCCCCGACTGCGATGGCACCCCTCAATTTTACCAAGCCCCCCTTTTTCCCTCAAGAATCGCCACCCACTAATAAAAAAACTTAAATTCTTCTAAATTAATTTCTCCAAAAGTTTCTGTGGTATAATCTGCTTCATGACGCCCCCTCCCCTCCCGACACAAACACATGAAAATCCTTGCTATAACTATATTATTAGATTAAATTGCTAAAATATTTATTCACCAAGATGTGCTATGGCTTTTCTCTGTGTTAGATGCTTATGTAATAGGCTTTACAGCCCCCCCCCCCATTAAATGTTGAATTTAACGACTTATATCTATCGATATTTGGAGAGCGATATATCGTGGCATTAAAATTCGGATACCGCCTAGCATTATTGCGCAGTGATCATAATACATTCTGCTCCTTTTGCCCCAAACTTATTTAATTCTGAAATATTTATGCACTTTTAGAAAATGAATGTAATAAATGGTTAAGGATTTAGATACAATGGAGGAAAATAAAACACTTTGAAAAATTTTTAGAAATGAGAAAAATTAAAATAATTTAATTCTCTCCATGCACATGGACATATTAAGTCCAATAAAACTTTGAGTTTTAGCCCCAACAAATAATTATGTATATAAAATAATGTGTGCATACACGTAATGTGTATATGTATGCCCATCAAAACACTTTTTCTTCTTGGAAAAAAGTTCAGGTATTTTTTCATGGAGTCACAATCACCCCTGACTTAGTATGCAGTCCTCGACATAAATACAGTTGTAATCAGTTGTTACTCGGAATCGAAAAAAAAATCGAAAAACCAGCGAAATTTCCCGAAATTAAAGTCCTAAAAACGCAGTTTGAAGCCTTCTTTAGTCTCGTCAAGGCATTCTTTTGGATCTTCGTTTTGAAGCTACACTTCAAATTTGTAACCCGCATGGCTGCCACACTTCCGTCCAAGGGACGGAATTCCGTCTTTTCAAAAGTTTCGGCCATCGGATTTTTTTTCCCGATGTTCAAAATGATTTTTATAGATGAAACAAATCTTTACTTTTGAATCTCTCACTCTCAAAATAGATCTTATTCTTTTGAGGACAAAAAACTGGCCCATCTGCTAAAGTTAAAAAGATAAGCTGTTTTTTTTTTTTTTTTTTTTTTTTTTCAAAAAATAACTAAATAAGTTACTTAATCTGTTGATTTCAAAATTTCTTATCTTAATCTGGAAAGTTTTGTTAAAGTTTCTATCACAATGCATCTTATAGCCAAGAATCTCATACCTGAATTTTTTTTTTAATTACTATTTTTTGTGTGAAATATGAACTATTTATGTAACCTGAATTATAAAATCTGAAGCTTTTTTTCCGCAGTAGCAAATAGTAAGTTTTTTTAATTGTATTTTATTATTAGGTTCTTTTTTTACTTTTTTACCTCCTAAAAATCTTGGACAATATGTTATTTTTCATTTAGGTTTTAATTTTTACTTAATTTGGTTTTACTATATACTAGTTACAGCATCAAAAATTAGCATTATATACGTGTAAAACAGCAAACAAACTAAGTGCTAACATTTTGGTGTCGCGAAGTGGAGCCACGCGCTTTTCAGTCCTGGCCAATTTTTAGAGTGGCACCCATGGTAACCCGGGGCAAAGGCCCTGTCCTCCAACCTGATCTGAAACCGGGCAGTTCATTCGTGATTTTAGTTAGAAAAAATTGCTGTAAAGGGGGAAAATTAAAAATTTTAGTTCGTTGGTTATATATGCTTGACTCTCAGGGCAGCTGCAATTTTCCATTGTCTCTCCAGTCTCCACGCATCCACGACTGCTGAGCACAGAACTTGTTACTTGAAATACTTGCGAGAGTATCCTATCAGCATAGTTTTTTTTTACACAAAATCTGTCTTCATTGTTTAGGGGCAATAAAAACTTGGGAAGTAGGTGAAGCATTAGTGGCCTTTAGAAGGCACCCTTTCATGCTTCGGGGGGGGGGGGGGGGTCTGGTCATTGACCCTCCACTGTATCCATGCCTGATTAGCAGTTCTTTTTGAAACTTGAGTTTCAGAAACTCAAGTTTACTATCTTTGGAGACGTTAGGTGAGGAGGATGGACTTGAAAATCTCCTTCGAAAATGTTATGAAACTGAAATTTAGGCTGTTTATGATGTCGTTAGAAGAAAAGTCCAAGTACGGGTGCTGATCCCACAATTTTTTTTTTCAAAATGAAGTTTTAAAAACCGAACTATTCGGTTGTTATATGTTGAGAAATTAGGAGAAGAAAGAGGGTGTGAGTGCTCTTTTGCTGTCGAGCATAAAATCACCTTTAGACATTATTTCCTGACATGTGACATGTAGGAAATCTCCTTTTTCTGAAATTGTTTCGCCATTGAGGCTTTAAAAACGTAATTTTAAGCTGTCTTTTGGACATGTTAGAGAAAGGGGTGGAAGATTTATGAGATCATCGTCTACTGAGATCAGTGGAGCTCTCTCTCCAAAAATATCGTTTAACGCTGTCACCTGGTTTTTAGGCGGGGGGAGGAGGGGGGCTTTTACCTGAAAAGGTCATTTAATTCGCTTTTTTGCAAGTCATAGGATAAAGGCTGAGTATACGCAACTCTTCACAGTAAAGTTTTTAAATTAAAGTCCTAATGAAAAACGATTTTTATTTTGCGTGAAATTTGTGAAGCAGCAGTGTGACTCTATACTTGAAATGAAGCAGTTTATGTGATCCTGAGGCAATTGTTTCCACTCGTTCAACAACGCTATTCTCAGGCTATGGATGGTCCCTGAAGGGGTGTTGCGAGTTGCTTTTGACTCCCGAGAGCGTCCCAGACATGCTCTATTGGATTGGAGTCAAGAGGTCTGCTCGATGGCCAATCCATACAGTCCTCCATTTTCAGAAATTCGTCGATCAGAAGAGCTCTATGTGGGCTTATGTTAACATCCATTAAAATTGACTCTAGGATAACAGCGCCCCTCAAGAGCTGATCATAGGGCTCCAAGACCACATCCCTATACCTCGCAATTGTCCCGGATCCTCTCTTGAGACATGGAGGGGTGGGCGACCATTCAATATGATGCCTGCCCACAGACCGTCAAACCACCACCGCCATAGGCAAGAATAGTCGGTTAAGCTGAACCGGGACCCGTTACCTACCCTCCAATATCCGCGCGTTTAGTGGAACTAATTGTATAATACACATGAACGAACAACATTAACATTGTGTAATGCAGGATGCCCACCTAGGAAAGGGATGTTTTAGGGGTATTTTTTATCATTTATTGGGGGAAGGGGCTCTCGATCTTGGGGGAGGTCTTCCTGGTATCGAGGGGTGGGGGGGATGCGCCTCACTGTTTGGTTGGAAACCTCCGGTACTGCATGTCGTTTCATTACGGATTTTCCTATACTTCTCTAAATTTTAGAAAACAGCTTCTAAAGGCTGTTAGCACCAGCAACCATATTTTTCTTAAAACCAAGACAAACAAGAATTCGAAACTAGTCTTTTTCGACAGGTAAAAATATATGAACTCTTGTCTTAAATCTTCAAATCAAATACGCAATTCCCTTAAAGGTGTTGGCTATCAAAGCGTTTTGACGCAAATGGATTCACCTGCAAGTTCCGTTTTAACAGCTGTCACGAACCACGGCTCTTTGTACGAAACTTGTAGAATTAAAAGATCGAAAGATAATTCCAGAAAATATATATATATATTTTTTTTTTTTTTTTTTGGGAAATCAGCTTTACAAACTTATTATGAAATGAGAAAATGAATTTTGAGGAGGCTAAGGTAACTTATTCAGATAATAAAATTTAGTTTTTGAGTCTTTTTGCTTTTCGTTTTGTCAAATTTTGTGCAGTTCCACCCTAAGCCCATAATTGGTCAGACTTACTTTACCTATAATTGATAAATCTTCAAATACATAATTTAAAAAAATAATAATAGTTTAATTTTGATATCTTTTGGCAATCACGAGTTGCGATAGGATCTTACTCGTTGGATTTTTTTTTTTTTTTTTTTGTTTCTACAGCTGTGGCTCTTGAACCCTGGAATCGATTTTATTTATACCCGACCCTCTCGATTGTACACAATTCTTTTAGGCAAGAATAACACCAAGCACACAACAAACCTCCACGAACAAGTCTCTCCTACTGGGCGGTGGCGTAGTGGACAGTGGCGGAGGCTCTGAACCAAAGGAGTGGTGGTGCCGCACAGCGCTAGTGGACACAGTTGGTGCTTGAAGGAGGGCCCGGGTCTAAAAATCAAAGGAACATTACCTGAGGTCAACAAGTAATAAGCAGTTCATTGATTGCTAATAATAAAAATATAATATGGCATTCTCCTGATAATGGTAAAACGAAACATTAGATAAAAATCTTATGTTCTTTTGCTGTCCAAGGCCTCTTAGGAAGAAATTTTTCCGTTTCAAAAATGCAGCTATTATTTTTATTAAATGCAACATGCAAATTTCATCGAAAACGTAGCTTCTAAAACATGCTACATTATAGATGAAATGTGGAGTGAAGCCGCTCTATATTGTTTAACAAAGAGCGGTGTCATCTAGGAAATTTGGTTGTCGCGAATGGGGGGGGGGGGCGAGGTTTTTGAAGCAGAGATGCTGACGTTTTGGAGCGATGCCAGCCGTCGCGACGGTGACGTTTGGAGTCATATAAAATGTTTTTACTTAATTATTTTTTTACCGGTCTGGGCAAAGGCGGATACAGACTACCATTTTAGGGGGGTCATGCTAAAGAATGTCCCCCCCCCCCGAACGAATAGAGGCTTTTGCGTAAGCACGAAATCGGTCAGGCATTGGGCTCCTTTTTTGCATAAACGTTTCAAAGTAATTTCATATGCAATGAAAGAAGAAATTTCAAAAATTTACTTTCAAAAATAATTAACGAATTGAAAAGACAACTGAAATCGTTTACGATTTACTCATACAATGTTTGAACACAATGTGGACGGATAATATTGTCGACGTTTTGTGGGGGGTCATGACCCCCATGACCCTCCCCTTGTATCCGCCACTGGGTCTGGGGAGGACGAGAATTTCCGCTTTGCTTTCATTATTGAGTATTTTCATTTAACTATTTTTCTTCTGAGGAGAGAGGGGATTTTGATTTGTTCTATTCTAGTATTGCATAGTTTAATTAAATTCTATTTTCTTTTGGGGGCGGGGGCTGTTACTTTCTGCTGCATTCTAAAACATATAGAAGAAAGTATTGGTTTCGTGAAAATTTCGAATTTGCACATTTTGTAGTAAGCCGAGTTCATTTCGACCATTTTTGGAAAATGTTTGTGTCTCTGTGTGTGACCGGTTTTTTGTTGCCGCTCTGGAGCAAAAACTACTGCATGAAATCGAACGAAATTTGGTACATGCGTCCTCATATGAACTTTTAGCACAAATTCCTCCAAAGAGCAATCGAGCGTTTCTTCCGCTATATGTTCTTGCTATATCTCAGAAAGTAACAGGCAGAATCAAACAAATTTTGGTACATATGTAGGGCTTAAAGGGTACTGCTGCTGATTCAATATTGGTGCCAATTGCTCAAAGGGGATTGAGCAATCGAAGGTGTTTTTCTCGATTCTTGTGACTGAAACCTTGAGAGCAATTGCGTGCACAGAAATTTTGAGGCCCATCACAAATGACTTTTCCGCCCCCCACTCCTCCACATACTGCTTACCCTTTATATTTAACGTCTAGTTTTAAAAATATTGGGTAACCTTCAGGCTTGGGCCCGGGCCAACAGGTGTCCCCCCCCCCCTGCTTGAGAGGTAATGAAAGGAATCACAAAATTTGATCGACAGGTAGAAATTAGAGAATACATCATTTGTTGTAACTATAACACATATATCCATTAAATCCCTTTGTTTTCAGGGGAGGAATGTATTTTTATTTTGATCGAATTGTACTTTTTAAATTAAATTCTTAATTCTTTGGGTAGCGGGATTTCCACCAATTCCAATTGAGCAATTGAGATTGTTCACTGTCTCCTGCTGTGTGCAATGCGCTCAATTTATAAGTAACTAGCAGTACCCGCACAGCGATGACCGTGCTAAAATTTAATGGAGGTCCGTTGAATAAAAATTGACGCCTCCTCCCCCCTCTAATGTGAAATGATAATTTTTCTTTGTATAAAATGCGTACTCACTTTTCAAAAAAAAAAAAAAAATCAAAGTTTCTTTGGAATTCAAAACTTTTCGTCAAATGATTAAATTAGATTTACATTTGCTTTAAAACTCTACTAGCGAGTGAAGCGGTTTTTTACTGAAATATAAATTATTTCTCCAAATAAACAAAAAAATACATCAAATATTATCTTTCAAATGTAAAAATAATTCCAGAACTGAATAGTTTATCGCCAAACTTGCCCAGCAACCACACTATCATAATTCATTCGTCTAACGGAAAAAAAAATTAATTTGAATTCTGAAATTTTGAATTTAAATTATGTTTTTCGCAATCACAAGTTGCGACAAGACCCTACCCATTGGTTACTACCCTACTCACTTGTTTCTAGTCACGGCTCCTCCCTCCAAGTCAGTCTACCTCTCCTCTTGAACGGAGACATGTGTATTAGTTGTGTATGTGTAGGTTTTTGTGTGTGTGTAAACCTGTGTGTATGCACGTTGGCGTGTGTGTATGTGTGTAAAGGCACTGTGTGTATGTGTGTGAGTGCGTAGTGTATGAGCGTGCATGTGTGTAGGACGCCACCGACTAGGAGCGGCTACCGGGGGACGGAGTCGCACCTACAGGTGACGGTGGGAGCTGAAAAAGGCACGGACACCAAAGACGGTCAAATGAGAACAATAAGCAATCGTGATTGCTCAAAAAAAAAAACTAGTATGTTGTGGCCATCACGAAACGTTCTTCTATATTTTTCCTTTTCCTGATCCCTCCCCATGCTTGACGAGGAAGCAATATTCCTAACAGAAACAAAATTACACATGCAAAAACTTGACGACCATCCCAATGTCTGAATTATTGTAAAAACAAAACAAAGAGCGAAAATTGAAAGTTACTTTAAAAGCCTTACTTGAATTAATTACAAATATTTTATTTATTAACAAACATAAGATGGCAACAGTTAAAAATTTTAAATTATTGAGATAATATTTCCGATCATTTCCATACAATTAAAATCACGAGAAATACGCAGACGACAATCTATTACGATTTATCTTTCTTATTCGCAACTCCAACGAACTATAGGGGGCACTGAAGTCACTGTCTAATGGCGGAATTGAAAACTAAAACAAACGCACATGGTAACGAAGAAAATGCTAAAAGTGTTGTGATTTTTGTTCGTACGTATGATTTTTTTCGCTTTATTCTTTTTAAATTAATTTTCAAAGTCTTGTGGATATTCTGGCCCACGTAGAAAGAAATGAGAATTCAAGAAGCATTACTAAACGTCAAAGATTAATGCAAACTACGTAGTTCGTAGTTCTAAGCAGCTATTTCCACGATGTTGAATTCGATATTTATCAATTCTTGATAAAACTAAATAATAATTGTGACCTGACAAGAATAACAATTAATGCTAGAAAATTCAATGTGACATTACAAATTGTTATCGAAAGAAGATGATACTTTTTTGCCTTGCTTGGCTAGCGCTTATTTTTTTTTTTCCATTTGTAGCTGAGTTATTTCTCTCGAATTCCCGAATCGGTTCATTTAAAAATTTTCTGTTTCGATTTTTCTAATTTCTGAGTTACGATTTAATTGTGTCATGTTATGCAAATCATCAACAAAATTCTCATGGATATATGGTGGTAGTTTTCTTTTCAGTTGATTGACCATTATTTCTTTTCAGTTGATTGACCATTATTTCTTTTCACTTATCGAATTCTGTAATCTTACTACCATTTTATTCCACTCATGATAAAAATTAACTAGTATGTTGTGGCCATCACGAAACTTTCTTCTATATTTTTCCTTTTTCTGATCCCTCCCCATGCTTGACGAGGAAGCAATATTCCTAACAAAAACAAAATTACACATGCAAAAACTTGACGACCATCCCAATGTCTGAATTATTGTAAAAACAAAACAAAGAGCAACTAGTATGTTGTGGCCATCACGAAACTTTCTTCTATATTTTTCTTTTTTTTTTCTGATCCCTCCCCATGCTTGACGAGGAAGCAATATTCCCAACAAAAACAAATTACACATGCAAAAACTTGACGACTATCCCAATGTCTGAATTATTGCAAAAGCAAAGCAAAGAGCGAAAATTGAAAGTTTTTTTAAAAGCCTTGCTTGAATTAATTACAAATATTTTATTTGTTAACAAACATAAGATGGCAACAGTTAAAAATTTTAAATCATTGAGATAATATTTCCTATCATTTCCATACAATTAAAATCACGAGAAATACGCAGACGACAATCTATTACGATTTATCTTTCTTATTGTTGCATTAATAAAAATATTTTTATTCGCAAAAAAAAAAAAAAATCAACACCTCTTGGAGCGATCGGCGTCAAAATTGAACCAAAGCCTGTTTACACATGGATTCACATATATTCCAAATTTCAACCAGAACGTAGCATTACTTCTTGAGATAGGACACTCAAAATGGAAAAAAAGAACGGGTGATTGCGCTACCCCCTTTTTAGCTGTTGACACAAAAATAAAATCAGTTCTTATACCCACTAAGGGCTACTTGCCGATAAATTTTTCTTTCATTCCGTTCATTATTTCTTGAGATACAGCAGTCACAATTGACGACAAAAAAACGTTCTATAGCTCAACCCCCGTTTGCGTTATTGACACCAAAATTGAATCAGCACCTGTTCCTGTTAATACCAACATATGGACCAAATTTTGTTTGATTCCGCCAGTTTACTTCCTGAGTAATAGCAAGCACGCGTAACTCGAAAAACGTCCCATTGCTCCACCCCCCTTGGAGGAATTCGCGCCAAAAACTAATGGGCACAAGTTCACATAGGGGCACATATGTGTACCAAATTTCGTTCGATTTCATGCGGTAGTTTTTGTTGTAGAGCGGCCACAAAAAACTGGTCACACACAGACGTGACACACATACACACACACATACACACACACATACAGACAGACAGACATTTTCCAAAACTGGTCGAAATGGACTCAGCACACCTCAAAACGTTCGAATCCGTCAAAATTCGAAATTCGAAAATTTGCACGAATCCAATACTTTCTTCTATATATTAGATATAGAAGAAAGTAAAAATTGAAAGTTACTTTAAAAGCTTAACTTGAATTAATTAAAAATATTTTATTTATTAACAAACATAAGATGGCAACAGTTAAAAATTTTAAATCATTGCGATAATATTTCCTATCATTTCCATACAATTAAAATCACGAGAAATACGCAGACGACAATCTATTACGATTTATCTTTCTTATTGTTGCATTAATAAAAATATTTTTATTCGCAAAAAAAAAAAAAAAAAAAAAAAATCAACACCTCTTGGAGCGATCGGCGTCAAAATCGAACCAAAGCCTGTTTACATATGGATTCACATATATTCCAAATTTCAACCAGAACGTAGCATTACTTCTTGAGATAGGGTACTCAAAATGGAAAAAAAGAACGGGTGATTGCGCTACCCCCTTTTTACTTTCTTCTATATCTAATATATAGAAGAAAGTATTGGATTCGTGCAAATTTTCGAATTTCGAATTTTGACGGATTCGAACGTTTTGAGGTGTGCTGAGTTCATTTCGACTATTTTTGGAAAATGTCTGTCTGTCTGTGTGTGTGTATGTATGTATGTGTGTGTGTATGTATGTGTGTCACGTCTGTGTGTGACCAGTTTTTTGTGGCCGCTCTACAGCAAAAACTACCGCATGAAATCGAACGAAATTTGGTACACATATGTGCCCGTATGTGAACTTGTGCCCATTAGTTTTTGGCGCGAATTCCTCCAAGGGGGGTGGAGCAATGGGACGTTTTTTGAGTTACGCGTGCTTGCTATTCCTCAGGAAGTAACTGGCGGAATCAAACAAAATTTGGTCCATATGTTGCCATTAACAGGAGCAGGTGCTGATTCAATTTTGGTGTCAATAACTCAAAGGGGGGTTGAGCTATAGAACGTTTTTTGTCGTCAATTGTGACTGCTGTATCTCAAGAAATAACGAACGGAATCAAACAAAAATTTTTCGTCAAGTAGCCCTTAGTGGGTATAAGAGCTGATTTTATTTTGGTGTCAACAGCTAAAAAGGGGGTAGCGCAATCGCCCGTTCTTTTTTTCCATTGTGAGTGCCCTATCTCAAGAAGTAATGCTACGTTCTGGTTGAAATTTGGAATATATGTGAATCCATACGTAAACAGGCTTTGGTTCAATTTTGCCGCCAATCGCTCCAAGAGGTGTTGATTTTTGTTTTTTTTTTTTTTTTGCGAATAAAAATAGTTTTATTAATGCAACAATAAGAAAGATAAATCGTAATAGATTGTCGTCTGCGTATTTCTCGTGATTTTAATTGTATGGAAATGATCGGAAATATTATCTCAACTAGCTGCGTGCCCGGCGTTGCACGGGCTACCTAAAAAATGTAAGAGCAGTCCAGTTGATGCTTTTGTAGTACACTGACACTAGTTTCTAACGCGTTAAGGAATAAATAAATGCGCGTAAAGCAAGGTTTAACTAAGGTTAGGTAACTAAAAATAAACTGCATGTAAATCACTCATTTACTTTACGACGTGCACGGTCCTCCTCGAAAATGAAAGTTATGTCATGTGACGCGTATTTAACAATCAGGCTTGAACAAAAAAAAAAAAAAAAAACAGCAAAATTTTGCTGCAGATTACGGCAAAATAATCGAAAAGTAAACAACTTAAACACCCTGATTACAGGAAAAGCCTTAAAACAAAAGCCTAATTTTATTTCTTTATATTCGAGAAAAAGAAATGGCAACAGATCTTTCATCTCAATGATTTTCTTCACGCTGTAAATTTTAATAAAAGCGTTCATCCGGAAAGTTGAGTTGAAGCACTGAATAAAAATTTGAATGGAGGAAAGCCTTCGAAAAATATGATTTTATTTTGAAATCTAAGAGTCATAATTAATAATTTTTAATTGATGTCTCCGATAATTATTATCGGAGGATTATGTTAAATAGCCAAACATGAAGACGGGAAGATGACGAATCCATCGATACCTGGTTCGATGGTCAGTTCACTGTCGTTCGGGAGAAGAAGCTTGGACATAGATAGATAGATACTCAGATTTTATATGTATAAGACCAGCTGCGTGCCCGGCGTTGCACGGGCTACCTAAAAAATGAAAGTTATATCAAGTGACGCGAGTTCAACACTCAGGCTTGAACCAAAAAAAAAAAAATTCACTGAAATTTTGCGGCAGATTGCGGAAAACCCCAAAAAGTAAACATTTTAAATCCCCTGATTACAGGAAAAGCCTCAAAATAAAAACAAGAATTTTACCTGTTCATATTCGAGAAAAAAAATGGCAACAGATCTTTCATCTCAATGATTTTCTTCACCCGCTATACATTTTAATAAAAGCATTGTTATGGAAAGTTGAGATGAAGCACTGAATAATAATTTGAATGGAGGAAAGCCTTCGAAAAATAGGGATTTGATTTTGAAATCTAAGAGTCATAATTAATAGTTTTTAATTGATATCTCCGCTAATTATTATCGGAGGATTATGTTAAATAGCCAAACATGAAGACGGGAAGATTACGAATCCATCGATACCTGGTTCGATGGTCAGTTCACTGTCGTTCGGGAGAAGAAGCTTGGACATAGATAGATAGATAGATAGATACTCAGATTTTATATGTATAAGATGATTTAAAATTTTTAACTGTTGCCACTAATGTTTGTTAATAAATAAAATATTTGTAATTAATTCAAGTAAGGCTTTTAAAGTAACTTTCAATTTTCGCTCTTTGTTTTGTTTTTACAATAATTCAGACATTGGGATGGTCGTCAAGTTTTTGCATGTGTAATTTTGTTTCTGTTAGGAATATTGCTTCCTCGTCAAGCATGGGGAGGGATCAGAAAAAGGAAAAATATAGAAGAAAGTTTCGTGATGGCCACAACATACTAGTTAACTGTTGACACAAAAATAAAATCAGTTCTTATACCCACTAAGGGTTACTTGCCGATAAATTTTTCTTTCATTCCGTTCATTATTTCTTGAGATACAGCAGTCACAATTGACGACAAAAAACGTTCTATAGCTCAACCCCCGTTTGAGTTACTGACACCAAAATTGAATCAGCACCTGTTCCTGTTAATACCAACATATGGACCAAATTTTGTTTGATTCCGCCAGTTACTTCCTGAGGAATAGCAAGCACGCGTAACTCGAAAAACGTCCCATTGCTCCACCCCCCTTGGAGGAATTCGCGCCAAAAACTAATGGGCACAAGTTCACATAGGGGCACATATGTGTACTTAATTTCGTTCGATTTCATGCGGTAGTTTTTGTTGTAGAGCGGCCACAAAAAACTGGTCACACACAGACGTGACACACATACATACACACACACACATACATACATACACACACACACACACACACACAGACAGACAGACATTTTCCAAAAATATTCGAAATGGACTCAGCACACCTCAAAACGTTCGAATCCGTCAAAATTCGAAATTCGAAAATTTGCACGAATCCAATACTTTCTTCTATATATTAGATATAGAAGAAAGTAAAAATGGTTTAACTAAAAACGCGAAATCTCGCCAAGGCTACTTTGCTCGCACAATACCAAAATTATAACCCTAAACAAATTTGGCGAAACCTTTCAGCTGAGAATAAAAGGAATAAAGTAAATTCTTTCTAGGTTAAACATTTTTCATTTTGTTCTACGATAATAAATCCAAGAAAATATTTTGCATACTGTCCATTCCAACTAAATGCTGCTGTAAAATATGATTAGTTAAATTAATTTAAGATTAAAAAAAAACTCATATTCTTACAAATTCATACAAAACAATAAAAAATTTTACCTGGTATAACGTTATCCAATTTTGTTAATCCAGAGTTTTCTTGTTTACGCGTCCACCATTTAATACTTTTTTGAAAGAAATAAGGAAAACTAACATTATTTTGAGAAGCTCGAGAATACTCTTAGGGGACGAATTAATTTCTGTAGCTGAAAGCAAACTAAGACACATCGATTGCGTTAATAAATACTCAGAACAAACTGCCTGTGTTTACGTCAACAGACACACATGGAACTAAAACGTGGCAATGTTTTAGTTCCATCGGCAGTTTTGTAAATCACCGCAAGGTAGCGTATTCGAGCGCTGGAGTTCCGAATTGTTGCATTAATAAAACTATTTTTATTCGCAAAAAAAAAAAAAAAAATCAACACCTCTTGGAGCGATTGGAGTCAAAATTGAACCAAAGCCTGTTTACGTATGGATTCACATATATTCCAAATTTCAACCAGAACGTAGCATTACTTCTTGAGATAGGGCACTCACAATGGAAAAAAAGAACGGGCGATTGCGCTACCCCCTTTTTAGCTGTTGACACCAAAATAAAATCAGCTCTTATACCCACTAAGGGCTACTTGTCAAAAATTTTTGTTTGATTCCGTTCGTTATTTCTTGAGATACAGCAGTCACAATTGACGACAAAAAACGTTCTATAGCTCAACCCCCCTTTGAGTTATTGACACCAAAATTGAATCAGCACCTGCTCCTGTTAATGGCAACATATGGACCAAATTTTGTTTGATTCCGCCAGTTACTTCCTGAGGAATAGCAAGCACGCGTAACTCAAAAAACGTCCCACTGCTCCACCCCCCTTGGAGGAATTTGCGCCAAAAACCAATGGGCACAAGTTCACATACGGGCACATATGTGTACCGAATTTCGTTCGATTTCATGCGGTAGTTTTTGCTGTAGAGCGGCCACAAAAAACTGGTCACACACAGACGTGACACACATACATACACACATACATACATACACACACACACACACACAGACAGACATTTTCCAAAAATAGTCGGAATGGACTCAGCACACCTCAAAACGTTCGAATCCGTCAAAATTCGAAATTCGAAAATTTGCACGAATCCAATACTTTCTTCTATATATTAGATATAGAATAAAGTAAAAAGAAAATTAATTTGAATTTTGAAATTTTGAATTCAAATTATGTTTTTCGCAATCACGAACTGAGACAGGACCCTACTCATTGGAGTTATTGTTTCTAGAAACGGCTCCTGTCCCCCAAGTCTGCCTCTCCTCCTGGGCGGTTACTTGTGCATAGTTGTGTGTGTGTGCGTAGACCTGTGTGTATGCACGTAGGTGTGTGTGAGTGTATGTGTGTGTGAACGTGCGTGTGTGTAGGACATGGACGCCTCCAACCAGGAGAAGCGGATAGCTCCAAACCGGAGCAGCCGCGCCGCACCGCCAGCTGAGGACGGTGGGCGGTGGTGCTGCAAAGGCTTCTGGTTCAAGTTGAAAAAGGCACGGACACCAAAAACGGTCAAATGAGAACAATAAGCAATCGTGATTGCTCAAAAACATGCCGTGGACCATTCAAAAACTATCGTCAGAAAAAAAGAAAAATGTCGTACATTTCACTCGGATAAAAACAAATCAAAAGTTTCTTTTATTTCAAAACAAATCGCCAAAACAATGAATTACATTAACGGGTTGCCTTAAAACAATAATCCTAGACTGAACTGCTCAGTGCCTAGCGTGCCAAAAGCGACCACGCTACAGGAACTCAGCCCTTTTGCGAGTGAAGCGGATGTTTTTTCTTTGGCAATAATAAATGTTTCGCCAAACAAACAAAAATCAACTGATTTAAATCACTCAACCCTGCTTCATAAGAAAAAACTAGTATGTTGTGGCCATCACGAAACTTTCTTCTATATTTTTCTTTTTTTTTTCTGATCCCTCCCCATGCTTGACGAGGAAGCAATATTCCCAACAAAAACAAAATGACACATGCAAAAACTTGACGACTATCCCAATGTCTGAATTATTGCGAAAGCAAAGCAAAGAGCGAAAATTGAAAGTTATTTTAAAAGCCTTGCTTGAATGAATTACAAATATTTTATTTGTTAACAAACATAAGATGGCAACAGTTAAAAATTTTAAATCATTGCGATAATATTTCCTATCATTTCCATACAATTAAAATCACGAGAAATACGCAGACGACAATCTATTACGATTTATCTTTCTTATTGTTGCATTAATAAAAATATTTTTATTCGAAAAAAAAAAAAAAAAAATCAACACCTCTTGGAGCGATCGGCGTCAAAATAGAACCAAAGCCTGTTTACATATGGATTCACATATATTCCAAATTTCAACCAGAACGTAGCATTACTTCTTGAGATAGGGCACTCAAAATGGAAAAAAAGAACGGGTGATTGCGCTACCCCCTTTTTAGCTGTTGACACAAAAATAAAATCAGTTCTTATACCCACTAAGGGCTACTTGCCGATAAATTTTTCTTTCATTCCGTTCATTATTTCTTGAGATACAGCAGTCACAATTGACGACAAAAAACGTTCTATAGCTCAACCCCCGTTTGAGTTATTGACACCAAAATTGAATCAGCACCTGTTCCTGTTAATACCAACATATGGATCAAATTTTGTTTGATTCCGCTAGTTACTTCCTGAGGAATAGCAAGCACGCGTAACTCGAAAAACGTCCCATTGCTCCACCCCCCTTGGAGGAATTCGCGCCAAAAACTAATGGGCACACGTTCACATAGGGGCACATATGTGTACCAAATTTCGTTCGATTTCATGCGGTAGTTTTTGTTGTAGAGCGGCCACAAAAAACTGGTCACACACAGACGTGACACACATACACACACACATACACACACACATACAGACAGACAGACATTTTCCAAAAATGATCGAAATGGACTCAGCACACCTCAAAACGTTCGAATCCGTCAAAATTCGAAATTCGAAAATTTGCACGAATCCAATACTTTCTTCTATATATTAGATATAGAAGAAAGTAAAAAGGTATATAATCACATTAACAGTAGCTTTCAAATCTTTATATATTAAGAGCTGCGTTTCCCGGCTTTGCCTGGTCTACCTTAAGAATAAAAATTGTGTCTAGTGACATATATTCAACAATCAGGCTCAAATAAAAGAAAAAAAAAACACCATGCAAAATTACCCTTCCAAACATTGACGACAGATATTAAAATACTTTTAAGAAATTAAAATGCGAAAGATGGATTTTGAAAGCATAACCATGGAAACATGAAATAAAATAAGTTTAAGATAATAAATTGTAAACTAAAGGAATAAACAATGGATTCAAAAAGCGTAACCATGGAAACGTGAAAATAAAATAATTGAAACCCTGAATCAAAATGACATACTTCGAAATTTATTTTAAAACGCTTGTAACTTTTTTTCCTTTGAAGATAGAAGCTAATTTTTCCGACCACAGGTCGAGATATTTCTGAAGTAAAAAATGTCGCTTTTTTCAATGGTGTCAAAAAGAAAACTGTGGGACAATTCCTTCACTTTTTATTGATAGATTTAATGAAGAATGTAGTGCCTAATTTTCAGCTAAGCCTAAAAAAGTTCGAGTTAAAAACGCAAATTACTCCCGTCGTAATGAAGTTAGAGCATTAAAACAAATTGTTTAGAACGCAGAAAATTCTACCCTTTTCAACGATATATAATATTAATATCTGCAAATAATTTTTCACCCCTTTAATAGCCAATAATAGGCAATTTACCTGAAATTTGGGCCTAAATTGGAATAAAAAAAAGAACTATTTATCGGATTTTTTTCGAATTATAGCCTATGTTACTCAGTGGGAAGGCACCTTTCATACAGTGAAAGAATTTTTCAAATAGGTGCAGTGGTTCCGGAGATTACCTCGAACGGGGATATTTCGATAATTGGGAACCTGGCATGGTCGACTTATTTTTGGCGTAAATAATTTTATTTTGGTAACCCTGCTGATTTATAGTAATCCTATGTGAATAGATGTTTCCGTTCTTTTTGTTTAGATTTGCAACGAAAATACCTCTCGCGCAGGAGCAGAAGCCAAAACTTGACGCCAATGAAGAAAGATCGCCAGATTCCCAATAATCGAAATATCCCCCTTCGAACATATAAACACACAAAAATTCGTCCTCTCTCTTTATAATATTAGTATGGATTATATTATTGTAAATATACACATACGTACAATATAGTGTGTGTTTTATTATCTTTATCTTTATACATAAAGGGCTAATCTCTGTCCGGATGTCCGGGGTAAACTTCAAAACTACTGGAGGGATTTTAACCATTTTTTCACCATAGATAGCTACATAATCGGGGAATAACTTAGGCTATAATTTATCGCTAAAAAACTTAGTTTAAGAAGGTCGTGATCGAAAACAGTTAATGTCATGTAATTTCCACATCAAATGATTAAAGATTAAACCCATTGTTTCGAAAATTCGTTGCCTAACAACAGCAATATTAAAAGTAATCATAATGTAAATTTTGAAACAAGGCCTCTCTGGAGCAGCATGACATTGCTTTCTTAGGAATTGCATCCTCATCTTTATACATAAAGGGCTAATCTCTGTCCGGATGTCCGGTTTAAACTTCAAAACTACTGGAGGGATTTTAACCATTTTTTCACCACAGATAGCTACATAATCGGGGAACAACTTAGGCTATAATTTATCACTAAAAAACTTAGTTTAAGAAGGTCGTGATCGAAAACAGTTAATGTCATGTAATTTCCACATCAAATGATTAAAGATTAAAACCATTGTTTCGAAAATTCGTTGCCTAACAACAGCAATATTGAAAGTAATCATAATGTAAATTTTGAAACAAGGCCTATCTAGAGCAAGCATGGCATTGCTTTCTTAGGAATTGCATCCTCATCTTTATACACAAAGGGCTAATCTCTGTCCGGATGTCCGGGGTAAACTTCAAAACTACTGGACGGATTTTAACCATTTTGTCACCATAGATAGATACATTATGAGGGAGCAACTTAGGCTGTAATTTATTCCTTAAAAACTTAGTTGTAAAAAGTTATGGTGGAAAACAGTAAATTTCATATCATTTCCCCATTAAATAATTATTTCGCAACTCCAATAAATTATAGGGGGCGCAGCAGCCACTGTCTAATGGCGGATGAATAAAGGTGAAATAAACAAATGCCATAACTTATAACTTGCTTTGACGTTTAGTGAATGACAGTAGTTTTTCATTGTATTTGTGCAAAGCTTTCTTTTTATTCTTCTGAAATTACATTACACCACAAATTTCTTGAAGCCGGAAATTTACTCCAAAGAAAACTCGTGGAATGGAATGTTTCACCTTTTTCTTTAGCATTGGTAATCACCGCAAGGTAGCGTATTCGAGCTTTGAAGTTGCGAATATAAAACCCATTGTTACAAAAATTCGTTGCCTAACAACAGCAATAACTAGTATGTTGTGGCCATCACGAAACTTTCTTCTATATGTTTTTTTTTTCTGATCCCTCCCCATGCTTGACGAGGAAGCAATATTCTCAACGAAAACAAAATGACACATGCAAAAACTTGACGACTATCCCAATGTCTGAATTATTACAAAAGCAAAGCAAAGAGCGAAAATTGAAAGTTATTTTAAAAGCCTTGCTTGAATGAATTACAAATATTTTATTTGTTAACAAACATAAGATGGCAACAGTTAAAAATTTTAAATCATTGAGATAATATTTCCTATCATTTCCATACAATTAAAATCATGAGAAATACGCAGACGACAATCTATTACGATTTATCTTTCTTATTGTTGCATTAATAAAAATATTTTTATTCGCAAAAAAAAAAAAAAAAAAAATCAACACCTCTTGGAGCGATCGGCGTCAAAATAGAACCAAAGCCTGTTTACATATGGATTCACATATATTCCAAATTTCAACCAGAACGTAGCATTACTTCTTGAGATAGGGCACTCAAAATGGAAAAAAAGAACGGGTGATTGCGCTGCCCCCTTTTTAGTTGTTGACACAAAAATAAAATCAGTTCTTATACCCACTAAGGGCTACTTGCCGATAAATTTTTCTTTCATTCCGTTCATTATTTCTTGAGATACAGCCGTCACAATTGACGACAAAAAACGTTCTATAGCTCAACCCCCGTTTGAGTTATTGACACTAAAATTGAATCAGCACCTGTTCCTGTTAATACCAACATATGGACCAAATTTTGTTTGATTCCGCCAGTAACTTCCTGAGGAATAGCAAGCACGCGTAACTCGAAAAACGTCCCATTGCTCCACCCCCCTTGGAGGAATTCGCGCCAAAAACTAATGGGCACAAGTTCACATAGGGGCACATATGTGTACTAAATTTCGTTCGATTTCATGCGGTAGTTTTTGTTGTAGAGCGGCCACAAAAAACTGGTCACACACAGACGTGACACACATACATACACACACACATACATACATACACACACACATACACACACACACACAGACAGACAGACATTTTCCAAAAATGGTCGAAATGGACTCAGCACACCTCAAAATGTTCGAATCCGTCAAAATTCGAAATTCGAAATAGATATAGAAGAAAGTAATAAAAGTAATCATAATGAAAATTTTGAATCAAGGCTTCCGGAGCAGACATGAGTTTAAAGTCGTTTAGACATTTGGAAACTCTACTTTTTGCATCCTTAAAGAAACATAGTAGAGAGCTTTTTTTTTTTCTTTTGAGTGTGTACTATTTAATTAAATAAAGCGCACGGTTTTTTCAGTGATCTTTGTTTTTGTTAGTTCATATTTTGGAAATTCTTCAAATTTTTATATGTTTAAATTCGTGCTTTCGTTTCTAAATGAATAATCGTTCATTCTTTATACTTATTGCTATTTTACTTTAATGGGTAAGGAAGAAGCTCGATTTTTAATAAGAAGCGATTGTTTCTTACATTTATTTCTGACCCAGGCAACGGCGGGTATTTTTGCTAGTTATAAATATTTCTAGACGATAAATCGAAACTTAATGATATTTCTTTTTCATTGCTTTCTGTTTCAGGAATTCTTTTCGGATTGGATTGTCAGAAGATTTTTTCTATTATTAATATTTAATTTTAAACTCTTAGCTACGGTGGTTTCGAATGATTTTAAAGCGTATTTAAATTAGATGTTTTTTTTTTCTTTCGAAGAAGGAATTTTAACGGACAGTTTGCGCTTTAGGATTTTTTTTTATTGCTTTATGGAATTTGATTGGAACTTACATAAAATTGTATACACGTTCTATTTATCGAAACAGAATTATTCATTTTAAGGGAAATTTACATTTGACAATGCTTTTTTTTAAATTTATAGTATGAGCACAGCCGTGTGGGTACAGCTAGATAGTTACATAATCAGATGTTTTTTTAATCACATCTACAGGCGTGTATTACGCGCATTAAAAATCGGAAAACCGCCTCATAAATTTAGTCAAGCGCATTTTTACGCCATGCGTGTTAAACTCAGCATTCTTCTAGAGAAAAAACTTCAGATCAATGGGCAGTTCCGGATCTGCGTACCCGCAGAGCGGGAGGGGAGGGGGGCTCATCAATAAGGGGCCCAACGATCCAAAAAAGTGAAAAACAAATTTGGAAAAAAAAAAAAAAAAAACTAGCACTAACGTTGCAAATATACACTATACTGGCCGTCTTTGGAGAGGGGCCATACAGATTTTGTTGCAGTAATGCGTAAAATTTATAGATCCGGGCCTCTCAATGGGAGCGGGAGCTTTTACATTACCAAATTCGATTCATGCACGACTCTAAAGTACTGGACGGGCTCTTCCGTTTTTTCTCTGTCTATGTAGGGAAGTACTTTTTACAGCTTCCAGATTCGTAAACCGCCGCTTAGACTTTGGTTTCTAAATTTGCGACTTTTTGATTCTCTGTTTACAACTACTTTTTTGTGGTTTAAAGCTTTTTTGAACTCCAAAATAGATGTTAGACATCAGTGACAAAACGTCGATGTACAAAATTAAAACAACAGGGGCACAAATACATCGACCAAAAAAAGAGCTGATGTGTGCCTCACATGACTTCCTTTTATTCCAATTTAATGTCATTTTCCCATTATTGGTAATTTTAATGTGATTCAACAGTTTACCCTGTGAATATCACCAGCAGTGGCCAAATCAAAACCAGATTTAAAAAAAAATAATTTGAATTTTGACTTCTTAAATTCAAATTATGTTTTTTGCAATCACGAGTGTGTGTGTGTATGTAGGCCTGTGTGCAGGAGTAAGTGTGTTTGTGTGTAGGGGGTATGTGTGTGTAGGCATGTGTGTTTGTGTCTGTGTGCAGGCATGAGTGTGTGAGTAGTTGTGTGTATGAGTGTTTGTGTGCGTGGGGGCGGGGTATGTGTATGTGTGTGTAGGCATATGTGTTTGTGCCTGTGTGCATGCATGAATATGTGGATAGTTATGTGTATGTGTTTGTGTGTGTATGTATGCGTGTGTGTATGTGTAGGGGTCTATGTATGAGTGTATATGTTTGTGTGTGTGTATGTGTTTGTGTATGTGTGTAGGTGTATGTGTGTGTGTGTATGCGCGTGTGTGTAGGATATGGATGCAACCAGGAGACGGCTTTCGCTATAGGAGCAGCATCGTGAGGACCCGGTCGACGGTGATGGTGCGGAGGGTGGCGGTGGGAAAATAAAATGATAGGACGCCAAAAACAGTCAAGTGAGAACAATAAGCAATCGTGATTGCTCAAAAAAAAAAAAAAAAAAAAAACCCGACAAAACGGGCGACCAAAAGACTGGCGATGTATCGCCAAGTGTCCGCCAAATTGTAACACCACTTGAGTTTACATCGAAATTAACAAAGACCCCCTTAAAAACACCCGAATGCAACCAAAAGCGGGAGGGGAGGCACAACTAGACCCCACTAGGAGTCTACGTACCAAATTTCAACTTTCTAGGACATAACGTTCTTGAGTTATGCGACATACACGTACATCAGTGTTGCCAGATTGGGGGAAATTTCCCCATTTTGGGGAAATCTGGTGCTCTCTGGGGAAATGGGTTTTGAAGGGAATTCTTTGGGGAAAAATTTTTTCCTTGGGGAAAACCTGGGGAAAAAATATTTTTTTCGTATTTAAATTCACGTCTTGACATCTGGTAATTTCATTGTTTGTATCAAACAGCGTGTTGGTTTAGCTTTGCTCAACTTTATGGAATTCGTATACGAAATTCGCATTAATAGTTCTGCACCGTGTGTAACTAGTTGATACGTGAAACAGGCAAAAATAGCGTGATGAAGAATGTTCTTAGATAAATGCATATAAAAATCATAGTTTAAATGTAAATACAGAAGCAGAGTAAGTAAATGCGAGTAAAAAGAAAATATTTGGTTATTTTTTATCTTTCGGTCAGGCGCTTGTATTTATGACTAGTGGCATCCGCACGGCTTTGCCCGTAGTAGAAAATTAAAAGGTATTTTGGTTCCCCTGTATATTTAAATAATGCATGATGAATTTCTCGCCAATTGGTTTGCCCACTTCACAGTTCCGCATTATGATAACTTGGTAACTTAGTCGTCCATTTCGGGAAAATGTTCGTAAATTTGGAATAGAAAAAAAAAAAAAAAAAAAAAAATAGAATTGTCGAAAAATCGCTTAAAGGTGCACACCCCCGTGCTACAAACTAATTATTTGCCAAATTTCATGAAAATCGGTCAAACGGTCTAGGTGCTATGCGCGTCACATAGATCCTGGTAGAGAGAGAGACTTTCAGCTTCATTATTAGTAAAAATAAAAAAAGATAAAGATAAAGAAGGAAAAAAAAAGAGAAAATGGGAAGAAAAAAAAGTTGGGGAATTTTATAAGAAAATTTGGCTATTTGGGGAATTTTTTTTTTTTTTCAAGAGACAAAAATATCAGAGGAAGTCGACTCATTTTATGAAAATATTAGTGGAAAAATAATTTTTGAATTTGGGAAATTTTGATAGAAAACATCGCTTTTTGGGGAAAAGTTGGAAGGGAATTGGGGAAATCTGGATTTGACCATCTGGCAACACTGACGTACATACAGACGTCACGAGAAAACTCGTTGTAACTAACTCGGGAATCGTCAAAATGGATATTTAGCGTGTCTATACGTTCTTAGGCACTTATCCACGTGTGGTCGAGTCGGAAAAAAAAAAAAAAAAAAACCTCAACATTCAGGCCCGGACTGGCCATAGACTTGACCGGGACATTTCCCGGTGCGCCCTCTCGAAAGGCGCCCTTCTGTTGTTTTCTTATTTTCCAAAACAATGTTTTAGCATTATGGAAATAAATTATGTAGAATCAAGAAGTGATTTTGCATGTGAATATTTTCATATGCAAAAGCAATGTTCTTCTTTATATAAACGTTCCCTTTTATTACCCTCATAAAGGCAATTAGTCCCCCCTCGTTTCGTAAACGGTCTGCTCCCGTTTGTGGCTTATCTTTTGCTCCAAGGTTCAGTTCTGGGGACAAAAGCGGACCCATGGTGTTTCCTCAATAAAAAAGGGATGTGAGGGTGAAAGTGACAGCACACATATCACACATATCTATGGTCAAGAATGGTTTGATTTATTGACCGTACTTAAGTTGCTGCTGGCTGATAACGGTCATGAGTGCAATAGAAGCAAGTAAGATTACAAATAATGTTAATTTTTGAAATCGGCGCATTAAAAATAGTGTTACGTCGAAATAAGTCGCATAAAATCAATATTTTAGTGGACGGATGAACACAATGACAGATGTCGCATTTTAAGTCGCTTCAAAAAAAAAAAAAAAAAAAAAAAAAAGAAAAGAAAAGAGGGTACTGTACGGTGATTCCTAGACTTTTTGAGTCAAGGGCGCCCTTTTCGGAACTTGGATTTTTGCATGGCGCCCTTCCCTAAATAAAAGTGTGACTCGTAACTGACAGACAAAAATAAATATGAGTCTTTTATCTGCATTGAATAGCCCTTATTTATCCTGCAGAGGATCTGCAAAAAATGGAAAAAAGTTTCATAAATAATAAAGTCTAAATTAGTTGAGAAAAAAATAGTAAAATTTCGAAGTGGTCCTAGAAGGATTGCAGGGCTTCCCGGGGCACATTTGGGGAATTTCTGGACTAAACACAATAAAGATGCTGAAAAGTTTTAAAGATAAAACATTTTTCGATTTTAAACTAAGTTTTGTCAATTAAAATCATAACAAAAGTTAAAGTTCTTTGCCGTCGGCATGCTTTGTGTTCAAAACGTATTCCAGTTTTTGTAACTAAATTTAATCCCTTCACTGTATTAGTCTTTTTAGCCAGAGGTGTGCACAAAAAAAGGGGGGGTCATGGCATAACCTTTGGCATTGAAATTTTTAGGGGATCACAATAGGATTTTTTAAATATCATGTTAAAGGTTACATTTTCGGGGGAGGGGGACGCGCTGCGTAGCATTTGGAGGGAGTTCTATATTTGAATTTCTGCATAAAATCGTTATATTATTGCATTTAATGCTGCCTTCCTTTAGCTATATCACTTTGGGAAGTATTTTAATCTGTGTTATGGAATTAATACTATTATACTCAGAATTAGGTTCATATTGTCAATACTAAGGCATAATAGTGACCTCTTATACCACCAAACTGAAAACCCATTATCTTTCCCTGTGTATGCGATACGTTTAAAGTAATTACGGGGCCAACAATTTCATATAGAAACCCTTACTTTTTTAGACCACTCGACGCCCACACGCGTCTGGGGCAAGTTACATAAAAAGCTGTTATAGTTTTCTTTTTCTTTTTCTTCTGTATATTATCCCACTAAAAAACACTTTGTTTTTCACAAATGCAGTTGTTTCTGAAGATTTTCATATTTACATAGAATCTAAACTTTTTTTTTCATTTTAAAGGGGGGGGGGGGGTGATGTCACAAATTACCGCTACGAGTGTCTCCCATGCTAGGTACGCTACTGGTATTACAAATATTAATAAGGGTCACTAAAAACTATATTAGAAATCTAATGCGAGAAATATCGAAAACTTTATTCGTTTTCTATCTGCACAGTTAGTTATACACATATTAGGAGAGTATATTGCCTCCCCATCCCTCCTTAGAAATGAAAACTTCCTTGCTTTTAGTGCTTTTTTTCTTTGCAAAAATGTATAAAAATTTCTTTTCCAGCCATTAGTGAATTCGTTATTAAAAATGTCAAATTTTAATATCTCTAATCTAAACTGAAAATCGGTTTCCGTGGGGAAAAATATTCTGCTAAACCATGGGGAAGATTATTGAGCCCCCCCCCCCTCCCTTAAAATTTTGCATATGGGCGCCTTTGATTGCTTAAAAAAATAAAGACAATTTTCACGGAAAAAAAGCTTAAGATTCTAACCATTAAAGCGTTTTATGAGGGTCTTTCGCATCATTCTTGAACAAGAGCTTTTAACAAACTATCTTAATGATAAGTAGAAAAAGGGGAGCATACATGTAGACCACACATGTTGACTTTAATGGTTTTATGGCTTTAAATGACGCCTTTTAAGATGCGTTTTATGGATAAGGATTTGCGATGCTTGGAGATTTGTGGCAACGGATTTCTGCTGGACAAGGAAGGACAACTATCATAAATTTTATCCAGTTAGACGACAGAGGTCCGATTGCTGTTATGAATCGACGAGTCATTTGGATCAGATTTTAGCGTTAGTAAACATGTGATTTTGAAGCTGCAACAAAATTGGATACATCAAGTCAAGGATCTTTTCAACAGTAGGTTACTCGTTTCAGTTTTCATTTTCTTTTTATTGCGAAAATATTTTCCTTCATGTATAATCTTAAATTATAGAAATGCAATCTATGATTCGTAAAAAAAACTGTAATATGATCTATGAGATGCGAAATGACAAATAAATGATTGCAAAATTTTCCACAACACATAGTTATTCAAAAAAAAACAAAAAAAAAAAAACAACGTACTTGGATAAGTTGAAAGATAAAATCTAAGTGACTTGTGTTATCAAATGAAAACTATTATTTTAAATAGTAAAATAGATTAAGATCAAGCGTGTCCCTGAACTATTTTTTTCATTCTCCCTCTCTTTTTAATATCATTGGTTTATTTCATGTCGGCTCTTTCTAATTCGAGTCAGTTTTCTAAAACCAAATTTAACATTCAAAACGTTTTCGAAATTTTAAGACAACAATACCATAAAAATGAGTGGAAACGTTTTAAAAATGTTCGTTGTTTGCTATTATGTACTTTTAAAATATAACACTTTGGTTAGCGAGAATTTCTGAAACGAATTTTCAGAAATTAGATCCTGTTTTAAGAATGGGGGGAAAAATATCATCACGAAACACCCTCCTGTTTTCCTCCCTGCGGAACAAAAAAATTGTAATTTTAATTTTACTTCGAAAAAATTAAGGAATTCTTAAATGTAAAAAGGAGGCAAGGGGAAAATTAGACAAGATGATCAAGAAATTTATTTGTTCTTTTAAATTGAAATCGTTGAGTTTTCTTGCAAAAGTTTTATTAATTAATTAATTTATTTTATTAATTCATTATTCCTTATAATGGTTACAAACAATAATAGCAATTTTAAATGTATATCCATACATAAAATGATTTCTCAAATAATTTAATTTTCAAGCTTTTCCGAATAGGTGCAGTGTTATCAAAATATTATTTATTACGTACTGCAAAGAGTCAATCAGGTGCATTGGATGAGTTAAGAGTTTGATTGGTTGTATTTTCTCGTAACTTTGACCCAAGATATTTGCTATGACATTATCCTGTTAATAATCATAGGTCTAGCATAAATAAGTCTATTTCATTACAGAGGCATAATTCGTATTAAATTTGACGTTTGAGATGCAAAAAAATAATATTATACTTTAAGTAGAGAACAAATGAATAAACATAATTCGATTTTTTTTTAAGAGCTGAAATTAATTAACCACTAGTGTCATTTCTCATGTTATATCCGCACTAAATTCTTCATCTTAATTACTCTTTATTAATTTTCATTTTTGATAGGTTTAGAGATGAAAACAGTCGGAAAAAACCGGAAAATTTCCGAAAAAACGGAAAAAAACCGTTTTTTTTTCGAAGGGGTTTATTTCCACTGCGGAAAAATTGAAAAATGAATTTTTTTTAACTTTTCAGGAAGTTTTAATTGAAATTTTCAGCAAAAAGTGATTAGAAATTTCTCACGCTTAAATTTTGACGCAATCCCCCCCCCCCCCTTGTATGTTAAAATACTGTGCAACTTTAATGCAAGTTGCGGTACGATGATATAATTTCCATATAGATCAAAAAAACGTTTAATAATACTTTTTTTTTCAAAAAAGCTTAAACCAATATCCTTAGTGAAGAATTTATTTTCCTTCTCCCATAAAACAAACAAGCATAACTTTAAATCACGAAACTATGTTTCTGCTTACTATGCGATCCAAATGTACAGGATGCGACAAAAAAAAGGACAAGCAATTTTCCATGAAACTTTATTAAAAATAAATAAAATAACAAAACACAAAAAATAATATGAGAAGACCTTCAGCAATCAATAAATTTAATTGGTTTCAAACTTTCACCCTTTTGCAGTAATACAGAGATGCAACTGCTTATTGAAATTTTCATTCGAGAGCCGCAAATCCTTTAATCAATCCTATTCCCTATAAAGCAGTTGGTTTAGAGAGTTCAAACTTATGTGTAGTTTAGGGTAGACCTTTGACTCTAGACCATACAGTGTAATAAATGGGATTGAGGTCTAGCGAGTAGAGAGCCCCCTCAAAAGATCATATCATGTCAAAAACAATGCGCCTTACACCACTCTCTTGTCTTTTTGGCCATATGAATCGGTGTGGAGTTTAAGGAAAATGTCTAGTCTACAATGCTGAAGTGCTCTTAGGGGGCCCACAGAAGTACAATAACTTCTAAAATGGCCTTCTGGTTTACTTTTCGATTCATTTTACGGCCCTCATCCACAAAAAACTAGATTTTTTGTCGCTTGTGCTGATTCCATCACAGATCAAGATTGACTTCGGATTTTGGCGATATTTAACATTTTCTAAGGTGCTTGGCGTGTCTACACACCAAATCCTATTGTTCTGGATTTCTGGGGATCTGAGCTGGTTGAACGGTAAATCAGTGAAAGTTATCTCTTCCAAGGTGGACTTGCTGCACATCTCAAACGTTTCTGGCATAATTTGGAGTCGTACGAATGCCTAAACTTTTTATAACTCGTAAAACTTCTGTTTGAGCTGTTTTTTTTTTCCCTTAGTCGCACTTATCGGTTACAAATTCCCGTCTTACAAACGACTTCTCTCGTGGAAACCCAAGGATTTCATTGAACTCGCTTTTGGATGACCTGACGATTAACTGAAATGTTCACTGTTCGTTTTTGTACACTTTCCGTACATCGACTATCATTTCCAAGCCACTTGAAACGGCATACCGTTTCAAATACTGTTTGCAGAGACACAACAAGCAAACGAACTGTCGTTCTACTTGGTTAAACAACTTAAAATAGCAGGTATTTTGCTTAAAATTGTAAGAAAACCGAAAAACAATACAAATTAGGAAATAAATCCTAAATTACTTTCTAATAAAGTGAAAGACAAAAATAAATAAGGCACTCATTAAAATGAAATTACCTTTTCTTCCATTCGATGATACAATTTTTGTCCGATATTTTTTTTTTTGCCGCATCCTGTATACTGCCATGCTAAAGCAAAAAAGTGGAATCTGCAGTTGGGCTCAAGCTGAGATTGTGTTTTAAAGTTTGGCTCTTCCATATATTTAATTCAGAACAGAGAACAACTTGGTTATAATAACTCAGTTTTGTTCAAAAGTGCTGGTATGACTACTTTTACTACTGTTCTTAGCACGGCCGTATGAATAAACTGAAACTCCAGTTTAAGTTTTGGTTCAGCTTAAGAAAAACTAATTTAGCTTTGATTTGGACTTAGACTGGATTGGAAAAAATCAAAACTCAATAGCTTTCATTTTCAGACAGTAAAGTTACATTGGTTGTATTATTTTTCTTTCGAAAAAAATATCAATCATGTTTGAAAGTCGAAAATTTCAATAATATTTCAAGTTTCAAAGGCAATCTAAAATAGAAAATTGTGATTGTTATGATTAGACACACAATTACCCAATATTATTGGATGAATGACGATTTGACTTATTTCTGGTGTTTGACCATAAAAGCTCTCAGTTATAAAAAAAGTTTTTTTTTCTAATTAATCTTACCTTTATGTGTATTTCTGTCAAGCAGAAAAAGATGTGTGGATAGCATATATTTTTTGATGTTTAACCCTTTATATGTTTCAAGAAACAGAGCTATTAAGAAACCCCAATTTTATTCATAAAAAATAAAATTTTCCAATTTTTCCTGAAAAAACCGGTTTTTTTTCCACCACTTCAAAATTCCCGGAAATTTTACATCTCTAGATAGGTTATAACATTTCTTGACTTACCTTATTTATAAAATCATGTTTTCCGTTCATGACTGAATGCCTTTCTTGTAGTACTATTCATCCAAAAACGTACCATTTTTCTTTTTAAAGTACATTTATAGAAACTAGTAATGACCTATTTAACCTTATAACCTGTGATATTCATTAACACTCGCTCCTATTCTCAAAATAATTGCATAACTAAAATGCTGTAAAAAAGCACCATGCAGAGATGCAAAGATTTTTAACAATGCTATAATGAAATGATATTTTTAATTGATTCTTTTTGAGTTTTATACTTTAGCACATTAAAAAGTGAAAAATTTTTTTTTTTCAAGTCTTTGAAAACGGACAACAGTTTCAAATGTGGTGTACATCTCTTTTTAGTTTTGAACTGCAGAAGCATTTTGTTGAAATTAACCAACTAGCATATGATATGCAAGAAAAATACGAAAAAAAAAACAAAAAAACTTGGGCATGTACATTAATCGCACGGAGAAAAAAGCTCCTCAGCTTAAAGAATCGACAAATTTATGTGACAAAATGACAGCATCATGTTTTAAAACGACAGCAGATACCAGTGAAAAATATTCAATCGACAACACAAAAAATAATGTATCACGGCAAGAGATGTTGGTCTCCTAATGCTATTGAACTAGTGAATGATGCATATCCAGAAGAAAGACGAACAAGCAATGAATTTTCGGAAGAAGTGCCTATTGAGAAACATTTAGCAAAATTTCTCATTCTTAGAAACTAGAAAATATCCACCCCCCCCCCCCAGCGTTCTTCAAATTTTCAGGGGGTATTTTGGGGGGTTTTCCTCTCTTTTTTAGCGAGGGTCTATTTCTAGGGGGCAATCAGTAATATTTAAGGGGGGGATGCCAACACTCTTGCGGGGGGGGGGAGGTCTCTCCTACTATTGTTGAACTTGCAAAAAATAAGACTTCTCTTTCGGATATTTTCTGTAACAAAAAAAAAGGACTTTATTTACTTCTCAATGATTTTTTTATCCTATCAAAATGTCCGCACTATCTCTTAAATCCTTAGATATTATGGAGGCAAAATCGGCGCCCTTCAACTCGGCTTTCCCGCGCCCTTTTGACCACCCAGTCCGGCCCTGGTTCTATATAAGCTCTAAAGCTCTGCAGTAGGTGCTAATGTTAATTTTAATTTTTTTAGCTGTTAATAACTGAAAGAAAATACATGTTAAAATAAAATAGGCTGGACAGACGGACCGAAATACAAAGATCATTTTAAATAGAATTTATTCCACTTTGCTCTCATCCTATTCAAAGTGTTCAAGTTTTTCTTTTTTTTTTTTTTTTTTCTAAAATCAAAGCTTGTGACTGAACTTTTAACAACTATCCTTTCAGTTATAAGTCAAACATAATTGTCTCTTTTGTAAGTTTTAAATAGCTATTTTCTGTAATTTTTGAATTGTTTGTACTTTATTTACGTCGATTATTATAGTCTTAACTGAGTTTAATTTTCTTCTATGAAATAAAGATTAAAATTGAAAATCCAAATCTTGCATTTCAGTAAAACTTCTCAATATTTTTTTAATAAAAAATTTTGAATACTACTTTACTATTTCATCATTGCTTGGAACTTGAACAGAAGTATTAACACAAAGGTAAAAAACCATAGATCTCTGTAAAATTGCGTTAGACTAAATTCCTTTAAAGATAAAAAATGAATTCATGTTGTCATAAGAAATCGTTAGTCCCTTTATTTCTCAAAATTAATGAAAAATATAAAAATATGAGTTTAGAAAAGATAAATAAATAAATAAATATATATATATATATATATATATATATATATATATATATATATATATATATATATATATATATATATATATATATATATATATATATATATATATATATAACTATTCATTTTCGGGGGGTATTTTTCTCATCAATGCAATTTATGTAGAAAGAAAAAAAAATCACAATATTTTCGTTAGCTATTGTAATTGACGTTCGTTTAAAATTTTATTACAAGACAAAATACATATCAATAAAAAATAGCAACTTGATATTTTCATCACAAACGACATTTCCCATAGTTTAAATTTTCTGGAACGCTCATTTAAAACTCTTTTTAAAGCCAAACAGTACAGAATGCTTGATTTTACTTTAGTTTATGTTTTTTCTCTGTTTTATTTCTCTATTTTGTCCTATGTTTAAGTGGATAAATGTTTTTCTTCGTACATTAAAGTTCAAAGACTTTTGAAATGAGTCGAGGTTACACTCTTCAAAAATAAAAGTGGGCAAGATTTTTTCTGGTCCAGTCTGTGGAAAAACTGAATTTAGGGGTAAGTACAGATGCACATTTAGCAGAAACTTCGACAGGATTTGCCTTTTTTTTATAGAAGACAAAAAGCAGACGACATTAATGATGTATGATTACCGCTTGCCCCACAAATCTCAGGCTGTGCGGAAAATCCCCGAAATTTAGTTTTTTTTTTTTTTTTTCAATTTTTATTCAATCACTTATCATTAATTTTTCAAAATAAAGCAAATAACGTTGACTAATAGCAACATTAAATACTGTTTTGGCTTTAAAATTGATTTATTGAAGCAGAATTTCATCAATGGGGAAATCGGGTACAAATGATACACAGCTAAGTTAGTACAATAGCTGTAATTTAAAAATGAGTAAGTACCCGGAACTATGTGATGAAGAATAGTATGCTGATTTACGAGTCTTTTTACTTCCTTTTACAAAAAAGGAAGTATTGTATTCGCGAAAAGTTTTTCACTCAATTATCGATCTTAATTTCCATTTTGCACACCCCCGAATGAATATTGAGTTTTTTTTTTTTTTTTTTTTTTTTTTTTTTTTTTTTTTTTGCGATAGACACAAGAAATATCCATTTTGACGATTCCCGAGTTAGTTACAACGAGTTTTCTCGTAACGTCTGTATGTACGTATGTATGTGCGGATGTGCGTATGTATGTCGCATAACTCAAGAACAGTATGTCCTAGAAAGTTGAAATTTAGTACGTAGACTCCTAGTGGGGTCTATGCACCTCTCTTTTTGGTTGCATTCGGGTATTTCTAAGGGGGTCTTTTGTCCCTTTTTGAGGTGAACTCAATGTTAATTTCGATGTAAACTCAAGTAGTGTTACAATTTGGAGGACACTTGACGATATATCGCCAGTCTTTTGGTCACGAAGTTTTGTCGCCAACTTGGCGACAAATTTGGCATTTTTTTTTTAAATCTGGTTTCAATTTGTCCACTGTTGGTGATATTTAGAGAGTAAACTATTGAATCACATTAAAATTGCCAATAATCGGAAAATGACATTAAATTGGAGTAAAATGAAGTCATGTGAGGCACACATCATCTCGTTTTACTAGTTATTCGTAGCAATTCATTTATTAAGCACAAAGGTAAATTTTTATGGTTTTCTTTCAATATAGGATATTGTGAAAAAGATACAGGCTTTTACCTAATAGAAGTTGCATATATTCGAAGCGTTTTTCTTAGCTAACGTAATCACGTTGCTTGGGTCAAATTGATACATCGCGCTTGGGCCAAATTAAGAATTCTTTACCCCTTTGAAAGAGTATTTTAGAGAAGTTAGCAGTACTTATAATTCTATTAAGTGTAAATCAGATTGACGTTTATCATATAACTTGGATTAAATCTTTTGACATTTTGCAAAAATTTAAAAAAAAAAAACAACTCTTAAAAACGTCATGTTGTTGCTTATTATGTTAGCATAACAGCCTATTCATTTGCGTCTGAGTTTGCCCACGTAGTAGGTGATGTTCATACGCAAGTTTTTATGTTATAGCATTGCATGAAAAATTATTTTGGAAAGCAACATAAGTAACAAAAATTAGAAAAAGCAAAATGTAATTTGTGTATCAACTAAACTTGGTCTCCACTAATTCAGGATATTTCGGTTTAGCCTCCATAATTTTGTTCAGGTTTCACGTAATGGTAAAGTATTTAAATTGTACAATTTTAGTTACACTATTTTTATTTATATGATGAGTTATAATGAATTAATTACTATATTTTTTTCAATTATGAATAGCTATATTAATAAAGAGCAATTAAAATGAGTTATGATTCAAAAGAAAAAAAAAACTAGTTTTTAATTTCATCTAACAGCTTATATATACGTATATATATATATATATATATATATATATATATATATATATATATATATATGTGTGTGTGTGTGTGTGTGTGTGTTTCATCGCGAAAAATAGTTTTTAAGTTGGAGACAAAAATAGAGTGACAATTTTTCACTTTTCAATAAAAAGTTAATACATGTTTCAACAACTCCAAAAATTTCTTCAAATGTTGACAATGTATGTTTAGATGATTTTTAAATAACAAAGATAACTTACAAAAGGAAGTTTTGCGCTAAAAGAATGTCTCAGATTTTATCTGAGGTTTTTTAAGCGATGGAGTGAGTTGAAAAATCCGAACTATTTGTTTTTGAAAAGTGAAAGTGTCACTTACTTCTTGATATTGTGTTCCTGTTTGCCGCAGATATCCTCCTGAAGCTCTATTCTTTCAGAGAGCAAACTATCAAGCAATATGAGGAGTTAAAAATCTCTCCCGATACCGGACGGGGCCATGCGAGTGAAAGAATCACGCCTTTGGATTGGTTAAGGCGAAATTCCTACCTTCTCTTTATGTGGCATGTAAGGGGCGTAACCATGGAAACGCATCCACGGATCCTCTCTTTGAATCATCAATGGCTAGTGGGAGCCAAGAGTGATATGTCGTCAGTTTGGCCCCGCCCTCGCCATGTTAACATTGCCCAGAGGTAGTACGAAAAAATTTTGGACCCCTGCCCGAGTTCGTACTAAATATCGAAAAGCCACAGCGGTATGAATTCATTACCGAAATTTTTCTTTTAACATTGATGCAGTAGTCTGCCTCTACTTTGCTGGGAATTCTTCGATACATATGTTTGTAATGTACAGTACTTTCACAAAGAGGTAGATGAAGGGAAAAATATCTCAAATTGATTTACATATGTAGTTGCAATTTTTTAAGGGATTAATATATTTTCATTACTGAATGCCAAAGGACTAAACAATATGATTTTCAAGAGCGCTAAGAACAGAGTGGTGTTAATCTTTTCTTTATTCTTAATTCTGTAAAAGAAGCATTTATAATGTTTTTTTTATATATATATAAACTTTAAAATACAACCGCAATGCAATGCCCTCGCGCACCCATATTATTTATATTGCGTGTCCACGTTTAAAGTGAACGACCTTATACTGCCTGGGCAGGTATAATGATAGTATTTGCAGAAATTAGTGAACGGGACATTTCAAAGGACGCGTTTTGGATTCCGTTCCCACAGTTAAATGCGTTCTTCTTCTTCTTCTTCTTCTTCTTTTTTTTTTTTTTTTTTTTTTTTTATAGCGAAAACCAAATAAATAAGCTTGTACAGTAAAGCTAACGTACACTGTATGACAAAAATATTTAAAAAAATATTTAAAAAATGTGCCTTTACATTCCTAAGACAGTATATTTTCACAATCATTGGTCCTAGATGAACACTTCCAGTTAGAAAATTGGTCAAACTGAGTTCAGATATGAAAAAATTGACTAAGTAAACAATTTTAGTGGAAAAATATATTATGCAAAGTTTATGTACAACCCCCAGGTTCCTGAAGTTGTATTCGGAGAACTCACCTGCGTTGAGCAAACCCCCCCCCCCCCCCCAAAAAAAAAAAAAAAGAAATTCCCAAAAAAAGGGGAAAAAGAAACATACGAGCAACAATGCACAAAGTTGCTCAAACCCGAAATTTTGACTTAAGTACGTAACATAGGGCTAGAATAATAGCTAAAAAATATTAAGATGGGAACACATCGCCATACCAGGCGTACAAAGAACTTTTGAACTAGAAATGATTATGGAATAAGTGATGGAGTCAAAGTCAAAACCGGTGAAAGTTTTTTTCTATTTACTGCTCTTGAAAACTAAAAACAAATGATGTATTGCATTTGCATTGGAAAATTTTAAATAATTGAATATTTTTCCCAATTCTGAAAGTATTAGTATTTTCTTTTTTTAACACTCAAAATCAATACGCTCTACATATCCCAATAAACGAACTTTTAACCCTACTAAGTCTTACCTCATGAAATGCAAACTTTCACCCCTGTGGTATAGCTGTAGTAGAGTTCCGAACATTGCATCGTGGAAAAATTCTAAATTCGTCCATGTAGCTGCTATATGATCCGTAAAAAGGTATAAACCCTGTGTCAAGTGGTATTAGTCACTAAATATGTCATGTTTCGTATCTCGGAGAATATTGGTAGTGCAAATGTCAAATTTGTGTGTTTCTATTGTTCTTTAGAGTACTCTTAGTTTATAAATGCTGGATTTTTTCTTAAGTATGGCTCAAGAGACCAAGAGGATGTGTAAAATGTAGTTATGTATTTATTTATTTATTTATTTTGAGTCAAACGTTTAACACCTTAGCTATGCTTGTAATTTGACAATTTTTGGAGTTGGACGTACGCATTTAGGTTTACACTGACTTTAGACTGCGAAAATATAGTTCACTCAGGTTAAACGAGGACACTCTGTGTAAACAGTGGTCGACAAAAAACTGCATCACTTGCAAAAATTCACATGTTACTGAATTTCTGGAAAAAAAAGAGAATAAGTGCTTTGTAACTTTTTTCTCACATTAAAGGTATGCTTCTGCTGACATTTTTCAATAAATATTAAATCCCCATGCATTTAGGGAAAGGGAGAAAAAAAATTTTATCGTCCTTCATCGTAAATATCTGAGAATAAGCAGTAAATTTTAGAAATTAGTTTACTTCTTATTTACAATAACTATATAGATTTTCGTGAAAGTATCACTGATATTCATAACTCTATAGACATTTATTTTCGAAAATATAAATTACGCTCGGTTTATTTTTCTCATAACACGTGGCGCAATGTTTTCCATCAAATCTTACCAAATTTTCAGAAAACTTGACAGCAGACAAAAGAATCATTATACTAGAATATGAAATTAAAATATTTAAAATCTGCTCAAATTTTAACATTTAAAGCAATTAATTTATCTCTGCACCTGTGTGAAAGATAGCAACTTATAGCTTTCTAAATTTCGTTGTAAAACAGATTCTAAACTTATTTAAAAAATTCCAGTTGCATAGTCATAAAACTTAACAAGTTATCGGTGACCAAATATGCCGAATGTTAATTTATTCTAAACTAGGAACTTTTAACTAAGCTTAAATGATTACTTTTCTTTTTTTTTTTAATTATTATTTAAGTGTTTTCTTGTTCAGTTTACATTGAAGAGGTTTTTTTTTTAATACGTTAAAAATTCAAAAATGTTTATTTTTTAATTATCTGAACTTTTCGTATTTGATTAATACCTAAATGTTTTTTTTCTTAGTGCAGCAAAAGTTTTCGTGCTTCAGTTAGTACACTGATTATTACTGCTGTTGGACGAAGCCCAGGGACAGATATTTGATTTTATGGGAAATACGGAAAGGCATGGAAAAGGGCGAAAAACTGTCCATTTCGCTTCTCCGGAACTCCTGCCATCTAGTGCATATTTTTAGAAGTTAAAATTTTAATCGTTCAATTTTTATATCTGATTTTTACGATTAATATTACTAAGCGAGAGTCAAAATATTTAAATACCCATGCATTTTTATTCATGCATTTTCAAATTTTAACGTTTCATACAGAGAAAATAGGGCAGAAGTTAAGCGATTAAAGAAATAGTTAGAATTTTAATTATTTATGATGAACATAGTAGCAGGATTACTTTTCGCTCATGATATACTCTAAGCGATTAAAAGGCTTTTCCACTATGAAAAACAGTAAAATATTTAAAACAATAAAAAAAAATTCAGAGAAATTACTTTTTTTTGTTTACATTTGAATCATTATCAACAGTATTAAGGTATATTCTAAAAAGGGAAATATTGAAATATTTTAAAACACCGTTAAAAATTATTTATCTTTTAAACCCAGTGCAGGCATATTTCTTCCGTAAGAAATAAAATAAGAAGTTAGATTAACTTAGCATCCAGAATGTATGTTTTTTATGCGAATTACATGAAGTTCTACTAATAATTGTTTTCATGTCTCAATCCGTTCATGATCATTTAAATAGGTAAAGTTAGAGAACTTGATACCAAGAGGAGAAAATGGAAACGTTTGCTTATTTCTATATATGAATGAACTGAAAACAAAATGGTTCGAAGAAAAAATAAATAGCTTAAAAATAACATAGAAGAAGTGAGTGTGTATGTTTAAAAATACTAATGGATTGTAAATATTTGGGTGAAGCATGTTTATATATTGTAAAATATTTTGCGCCTAAACTCCAAAGAAAAAAAAAAAAACTTTTGTAGAGTATAAGAAAAAAATAAACGACTTTTAAATACATAAACTACTTATACTTCGATGGGTAGGCTTGAAAACAGTCTTGATGTTGTGTTTGCGCAGCAGTCGCTAACACTTATGGCCGCCGTAGATGCGGCTGAAACGTTTGGAATAATAACACTCAGACCACGGTACAACAGTAAGGAATCTTACAACATTATTGACACCGGCCGTGAAAGCCTCCATTCTTACTGAAGCATACTATATTTCCCTTTGGTACCCTGTAATGTCGAAATCATGTTGTACAAGTACCGTGTTATTCGAGGGACGCCTGTGATTTAACTTTTCATGTGGAAACTTACCCAGAACATTGCTTTAAGAATTTCACCTTTCCAATTATTTTTGATGAGTAATGTACGTGTTTTTATCTACCCCGTACGCGTACTGTACTCGGGGTAAATGGAAACGACTAAGCTTTTCATTCTTCCTGCAGACAAACATAATTTAAACTTAAATTTTTACAAAGAATAACTTTTTTTCTTATTTTTTTATGAGTCATTAAAATTATTAAAAAAACACCTCTCTTCGCTTTCCCGCTTTTTTTCTTTTTCTTTTTCTTTCTTTTTTTTTTTTTTTTTTTTTGAGCAATCATGATTGCTTATTGCTTACACCTACACACACATGCACAAACACATACACACGCATACATACAGACACCTACACAAACACACACACACACCTACACACAACTACCCACACACACACACCTACACACAACTACCCACACACACCTACACACACACTCATGCCTGCACACAGACACAATGCGTACACACAAACACACATACCCCTCCCCCCCCCACACACACACAACACACACACTCGTGATTGCGAAAAATATAATTTGAATTCAAAATGTCAAAACTCTTTTTTTTTTTTTTTTTTTGCAATTTCTTTCAGTTGGGTATTCATTGTGCCGCTATAATTTCTTTGTTTTGAACAGTATTTATCTTTAATTATCTAATCTTTAATTATCTAGATACTAGAAAATCGCCCGTCAAGTTATGACGGGTGAAAATTGCTTCTACATTCAGCCATTCAAACGAAGCAATTGCCTGTTTGGTGATATTCTGATAGTTGTTTTTAGTTTCTTCATTCTCCTAAAATTAGTTTTACCAGTAAAATAATTAAGAAATGGAACCAGTTCAGCCTTTTCAAAATCAAGCATTTCCCAGCATGTCAAACCTTACCAAAAAATATTATGAAATTATCATGCCGGGGCGTGGGTTTCATTGTTGGTGACGTAACGAACGTTACTCGATCAGTGAATTCGCTATGACATATATAAGGATGATGCTTTGAATGATTATTTTTAATAAAAAATATCTGTCGAAAATTCCTCATACCAAAGATACTTATATGAGTTCATTTAAAAAAACGTTTCTTATTTTGTAAGTCTTTTTAGTCTTCTTTTTATACGTTACGTTTTTTTTTTTTAATGCTCAAAAACTTGATTTCCTATTAAATTTGAAATAATACTGCCCCCAATAGTGTTAATGACTATACAACACCATCATCATCATTCATCTTCATATTTTCTTGCCCATTCGTCGAACACTGCGTATTTATTGGGGCCGTGAGAGCTAGGAAAGTTATCTAAATAAGAGACTTTTTTTTTTTTTTTTTGCAAATCGAAATTTTTAATTGTTGACATGAACGAAGTCAATGGTTTTCGTTGAGGGTAGTGTGTAGTGACTAATTGTCATCAGTTTCAATATCCAATAGTTAAATTACAGCTTAACTTTGTAGGCATAAATGCAACTTCTTATTTATCTATTCGACAAAATTTTGTTTTACTTCAGCAGTTGTATTTTGTGCTACGATCTAGCGGTTCTGAATATTGAGAAATTAATGTCGTTTCATAAGGTGGCACGTTCGAGAACTGAAGGTAATTGCTTCTCTGAGTTTTATGTTCGACATTATTTGGAAGCTTACATTTTAAATTTAGCTTTTGCTCTTTGCATTGCTGTACTTAGTGCAAAATCACAAAATTAAGACAGCAAAGTGATCTTGAAGCAATATTTTGGCAAAGAAGCATAAAATAAAATAAAATTTGTGAAAGTCGTTCAAATTGATTCATCTTTATTATTGGAGGTGCTTAATCCACTATAATATTAAAATCTGTTCGCGTCCGTCTGTCTGTCTGTCTGTCTGTCTGTCTGAAGATCGATCTCCTCGAGAACCGCTGCGAATCGAGAGTCGAACGAGATACCGATCAATTCGAAATTTTCCAAAGAAAACAATAGAACCAATCTCGTAATTGTACGACTTTAATTAGCGGAGATATTAATTAAAACGTTAATTAGCATAACGTTATTCAGGAATTTTTATTTCTTTCCTGTTGCCATTTTGCGTATGAGCAAATAAAATTCTAATAATTGTTTTAAAAGAGTTTTTTTGGCTGCTGTCCAAATCCTAAAACAACGTTTCCATCCAGAATTTCATTTCAAATTAGTTTAAAATTGGTTGCTCTATTCGGATATAGCCTTTATTTTATCGTCGGTCCTTTTTTTATTTTTTACATTCAACGTTCTTAACTCTTTTCCTCATATAAAAGTTGTTTCTTTAGCTATGTTTATTGATTGTAGTTTAAGTTTATCATTCACCGGCCTCATATTTTGATACATTTAGGATGTGCGACTAATTATGTTTATTTTGTTGAACTTTTTCCCGTTACATGGGTGAGTTTTCGAATTGCAATAACTTTCTTTTTCTTTCCTGTTTCTATTTTTGAAATACAGTTTGTATCGTTAAAAGAACATGTTAAATTAAGATTGCTTGGATTTCTTTAAGTGAAACAGAGTTGAACAAAAAAATTGTTTTTAAGGATTTTAACTAAAGCTATCTTGGAATCTGATGACTTGGTATTTAATTAATGCTTATTGGTATTTATTTAGTCTTGGTGCTTTAGTTTCACATAATCAATCAAAATGTGTGTGTCATTTTATGTAAAAAGATGATCGTAATTGTACATAAATATTTCAGATATAGTCTATCAGATTTAATTCAGTTTAAAGTGACCAGAGATAATAGGTGATAATGCATACATTTTCATCTTTTGTGCTAATTGAAAATACTCATAACTTGTATCATTGATAACTATGATTAACGTTAAAGAGAATTTTGACAAAAATATGTTCTACTGGTGTTTTACAAACCTTGCATTACGCGTATTTATTTACTTCTTAGCGCTTTAGAAACTGATGTCAGAGTAATACAAAAACATCAATTGGACACCTCTTTCATTTTTTAAGTAGCCCATGCAACGCCGGGCACGCAGGCTAGTCTACTATATATTAAAATCTGTTCGCGTCCGTCTGTCTGTCTGTCTGTCTGAAGATCGATCTTCTCAAGAACCGCTGCGAATCGAGAGTCAAACGAGATACCGATCAATTCGAAATTTTCCAAAGAAAACAATAGGACCAATCTCGTAATTGTGCGACTTTAATTAGCGGAGATATTAATTAAAACGTTAATTAACATAAAGTTATTCAGGAATTTTTATTTCTTTCCTGTTGCCATTTTGCATATGCGTGAGCAAGTAAAATCCAAATAATTGTTTTAAAAGAGATTTTTTTTGGCTGCTGTCCAAATCTTAAAACAACGTTTCCATCTAGAATTTCATTTTAAATTAGTTTAAAATTGGTTGCCCTATTCGGAGATAGCCTTTATTTTATCGTCTGTCCTTTTTTTATTTTTTACATTCAACGTTCTTAACTCTTTTCAGCATATGAAAGTTGTTTCTTTAGCTATGTTTATTGATTGTAGTGTAAGTTTATAATTCACCGGCCCCATATTTTGGTACACTTAGGATGTGCGACTAATTATGTTTATTTTGTTGGACTTTTTCCCGTCACATGGATGAGTTTTCGAATTGTAACAAGTCTCTTTTTCTTTCCTGTTTCTATTTTTAAAGTACAGTTTATATCGTTAAAAGAACATTTTAAATTAAGATAGTTTGGATTTCTATGTGAAACAGGGTTGAACAAAGAAGATTGTTTTTAAGGACTTTAACTAAAGCTAAATTGGAATCTGATGACTTGGTATTAAATTAATGCTTATTAGTAGTTATTTAGTCTTGGTGCTTTAGTTTCACGTAATCAACCAAAAAGTATGTGCCATTCTATGTAAAAAGCTGATTGTAATTGTACATAAATAGTTCAGATATAGTTTATCAGATGTAATTCATTTTAACGTGAACACAGATTATAGTTGATCATGCATATATTTTCATCTTTTGTGCTAATTGAAAATACTCATAACTTGCATCATTGATAACTATGATTAAAGTTAAAGAGATTTTTGCCTAAAATATGCTCTACTGGTGTTTTGCAATTCTTGCATTACGCGTATTTATTTACTCCTTAGCGCTTTAGAAACTGATGTCAGAGTAATACAAAAACATCAATTGAACATCTCTTTCATTTTTTAAGTAGCCCGTGCAACGCCGGGCACGCAGCTAGTCTATCATAAACCCCGAAACACGTGTCTCCAGCAGTCTGCAATTTGTTCAATTAATCGTTGTTAATTCTTTTTAACAGATGCGTACTTTGTTTTTTCTTTGCTTTCAGAATGTTTGACACATTTTGTATTAAAAAAATAACAAAACATTCCAAGGTATTACTTTTGAAATTCTAATAGCCCCCTCCCCCTCTACACATATTCAACAGTGCTGAATTTTTCTTAAATTCAAAGCGTGAAAATACACTTGATTAAATATTTGAAGTACTTTCCATTTTCAACGCGTAACGTGAGCTTGAGTAGGCGTTAAACGTATCTCTGATTATATTGATCTAAAAATAAAATATTAAGCTAGAATTTTGACTTTGTAGGTAAGGTTTATTCGTAAATGAAATATTACGCATAACATTTTCAGAAAATCATATCATCGTTAACGACTGTAGTATTTGGTACGTAATATTAGAAACATTTTTACTGCTGTGTGCACTGTAAAAACAATTCAGAAACGTTCCTGGAAAATAATAGGCAGCTGATGTGCCCAATTTCAACCAGGAACGTTTTCCGATACAAGTGAGTAACCTTCCTGAAATGCTGGGAAATATCCCCTGTTAAAGCCAGTCGTCAACCTTCTACAAAAATTAAATAGGTTTAATGTATTTGATTAGAACCTTCCTGGTTTACCAAGAAAGGTCCAGAAGCATAACCGCGACCATGGCCAAAGCTGCGCGAATAATTGCAAGCAAGAACCAACCATATTTCTTGCCTGCAATTCCTGCAGCTATCCAGTGACTTATTTGCTCCCATTGGGAGTTCAGTCAATCTGGACGGGCCGTGATCAAATAGAAGCCAATACACCTTATAAACATGCTCAGTCATTCTTTAAACTGGTAGATAAAAATATCTTTCACACCAGTGAAATGTCTGCATTCGTGCATCTTTTAGCAATTCAGGAAACTATTTTGCGAAGATACTTGATTTTGCGGGGAAATAGGTGAAAACCTCTGAAATCCCGAAACGTTCCACGGAGGTAACCAGTAACGTTTCGGAATTTTTTTACAGTGTGTGGTTATATTTGTTAACTGGGAGATTTTCTATGGTAATAAATCAGGTTTGTGGGGTATAAGTAAAAAGTGGTTCCGGTACTCAGTAAGTTAACGAGTAGATACATACAAAAAGTTTTTGTTGTTTGCTTTTGGGAATTGTAGAAAAGGAAGCTACTAATTCATATTAAAAGACTCTTAGTAAATATTGATTAAAAACATTTAGTAAAAGATTTACTAGAAATTTTGCTAAACATTTTTCTGAAACGTTCAATAAAATATTTGTGCTAAATATTAAAGTAAGAGTATTTAGTCGAAATTTGCTAAATACATTTAGTAAATGATTAGCAAAATATTTTACTAAAACCTTACGGAAAAAAAATCTAAAATTTTTAGTTAAATATTTCTACTAAATTCTAAAGTAGTTACATTTAGTAGACATCTCATTTTTTTAACAAGTTACGAGCTTTTAACTCTCTGGTGTGTGTTCATTCACTGGACGGATTGCTGAAAATTATTTTAGGGTTGGTTGGGGTAAGTGGGTCACTAAGGTAAGTGGGTCACTCCCCTAAAACCGAAATATGGATAAAGTTTTCAAAATTTTTTGCACAGATCATTTTAAATTTCATCACAGTGATTGGTTTTGCACATGTTTGGGACTCGTGGAATTTTTTTCTAGCTCAGAACACTTAGTCACAAAAAAAAAAAAAAAAAATGTTTTTTTTTTTTTTTTTTTTTTTTTTTTTTTGCGAGAGTTCAAGCAACATTTTTCATAAAAGTGTTCCCAGGTTAGTTTTTCTTATTTTTTTATAAAAAAAATTTTTCACGTATAGATTAACTTAAAGTTCATACAGCAACAAGAATTTTTGCATAAAATATTATTACAAAGTGTTTAATAGGAGGGGGTCCCACTTACCCTGTACATTTTTGCTATACGGGGTAAGTGAGTTCTCTAGCTATGAGGTAAGTGGGTCCCCCTATAATAATGGGGATTTCAAAATCAAAAGCATCTCTGATTAAATATTTGCATTGGTGAAATACACGATAACTATGACGACTTAGTAGGAATTAATAGATTAACTACAAAAATTGCTAAAGATAGTGATATTATATTTGTGAAACATACATGAAAGAAAATCATTTAAGATTTAGGTAGATTTAATGTTGGAAGTTAAATGATACAAATTTAAAAATACTGTTGAATTTGCAGTAACGAATAGAAATAGCGACACTTTTTTTTTGGCATGGTGCAGATGATGTTTTACTGCGGATGAAGCGATAATGGTTCTTCCTTAGCTAACTTTAGATAGACGCAGTATTTTAGTGTTTCCGATTTCTTTTTCAACTTATGGTTTTGGCAAATTTACTAAAATTGACTTTAATCAACTGTATTACATTCATTAAACAAACACACCTTTATATGTAAAAGTAAAATGTATCCCTATAGGCTTTCAATAAATTTCACAAATGAAATTGTTCTGTTTTTCGTTTTAAAATGTTCGGTAATACAGATTTAAAAGACAGTAAATATCTCATAAATGGATGCATTTACAAAAAATTATTTACACTAAAAATTTACATACTTTATCATGTAAGACCACCTTACCCCTCTTTTTTTATCTAAAAATCATTTATCTTCACATAATTTTATCTTCATTTAAATTTAAATAAAAGTGGGGTGACCTACTTACCCCTTACTATGGGGTAAGTGGGACACCCATCCGATTTTTTAAAAGAATATAATAATTAAGAATATTTAAAGCATTAGTTTAGAAAATAATGATAAACTTTTGTTTATTAATAATCTCCAAGAAAAAATAAGACAATAAGTTTTTTTTTTTTTTTTTTGTTTCAAAACTTTTGTATAAGGTTTCAAAAACGAACTATTCTCAAAAGGGGTCCCATTTACCCCAACCAACCCTATATCGCAAAAAATGCTATTTTTTCCAAGAGTGCTGTTTTTTTTAACACAATTTTTTAACGCATGAAATGCTTCTCTGAAAACTTTTTAACTGCTTTTTACTGGATTCATGTACTTACAACAACTTATGGTTCACTTATGCATATCTATTGTTCTAACCAATTTTCCATATTTACTCAACATTTTCCCAGCGTTTCTAAATTACGTTACGATACATACTTGATGTTAAAAACAAAATCAGAGTTTTTATTTCCTTATCTAGCACTAACAGTAACATAGAACAGATTTATTGGGAACGAAGTCAGAAAAATGTCGCGGAGCTTCACACAATCAAACAATCGCATTTCAATCTCATCTGATTCATCTTTATCTGCCTCACGCTTTTATACTGGTGGCAAGCCATCGTAAAAGAATCTAGAGATTACTTCATATACAATCGGGCTATGAAATCTCCAAAGCTTTCCATCCCAATATATTGTATTAAGCACACACACACAGATATATATATATATATATATATATATTAGGGTGGTCCTTATTTATATGGGAAAATTTTTTTTTCGGAATTCAACAAGTGACGCCCCCTAGTTTTGTGACACTATAATAAAAAGTAACGTGAGCAAAATTTGAACTCGATCGGTCAATAATAACACGTGCCCCTAGGCCGTTGAACTTGAACACTTCAGATAATTTTCCCACAAATCTTCGAGTTTTTACTTCAGACCCAGTACATCGTTTCTCCTAGGTTTGCAAAATATTTTTACAGTGAGGTAGCACTAAAATTAATCTTTTTAATTACTTTATATCATCTAAAGATTTTACGTTGAATAAGAATGAAATAATGCTTTAGAAACTTTCCTTAATCGACCGCTTTTCTCAATGTATCTTGATAGTGTCTATTTTTTCCCGATAGTCTTGGACGGTGTGTAAAATAAATTTCTTTGCGACTCATATTTGGTAAATTAATTGTGAAATTCTTCGATTAATATTGTGCTCCACTTTCAGTTGCATCATTCACAATTTTCAGTATTTTAACAATTTCTCTTCCCTTTAAATAGCTTTCTTCATTTTGCCGTGAATCAGGATCAAATAGGAAAAAATCTTTTAGTATTTGTAACTTATCCAAACAGTTTTATTGACTCGTAATTGATTCTATAAAGAGGAAGATCTTTACTAAGACAGTATTCCAAATCATCTACTGTTATCTGAAATTTGTAAAACAGTCATCAGACACGTCTTCCTTATCACAAGCATTTTCTGGACTAGTCTTTTCCTATCTTCAAAATTAATTCCTTCATCCAATACGGACAAAGCTACTAGTTTATCCCATAAATACCATAAGTGATTTATGAATTTTCCAATCACTGCTTCAGCTGCATGTTTGTCGTCATTTTGTACGCTGCTAGTTTTTCAGACATATATTATTCAAAGGAATCTCGATTGGGTTGCTGCGAAAAATAATATCTTCATACAGTCATTTAATTGTAAAACAGTTTTGTAAAAAAGCATTGAAGGACTTTCTTTTCATGTAAGGTCAATTTAAATTATTTCTTAAATATAAAAATTTCAAACAAAAATTCCTTTTGCCACCCATGTGGTTTAGGGATAAGCTCCAGGTTGCCGAAAACATACCCCTGTAGGAGAAATTCACCAGGAAATATTATTACAAGTTATGAGAATTCTCTGTAATCTTTCTCAATTCCGCTTTTTACGAACTACATGTCATCAACTTCGTCTTTTAGAATTTACGTGATATGTGTACTTGATTGAAATGTTTTAAATTATGAATGATGGAAATCTTTCCACAAAATTTTGAAGCGCTTAAATATTTGAATATCTGATCTAGAACTAAGAAAGGCAAGAACTTCGTTAAGGACACACTCTGCAGTACGATTTCAAGTGCATGATGATGGCAATCCAAATGTAATATATCACCGTTCAGTTTTTGCTCTAAAAAATTGCATGCACAATTTATTTGGTTGGTATTGAAAGTCATTGTACCAAACACTACAGCTAGAACAATTAGCAATAAAGAGCTATCATCTAAGACATCAAATACAACTGAAGAAATATCTAAGGAATTCCGAGTAGCTGTTCAATATTAGGACCTGAAGCTATCACGGTAATCCTGTCGGCGTTCTTTTTCCAGTTACATCTTGATGTAGCTTTGTATCCCAGTAAATGACTACAAAATCTAAATTTAAATTCATGAAATTTAATTTTACCTCTCGAAGATTTTCTCTTTCTCTCTTAAGGAATGTACGATTGATCACTAGGTCATTTGGATTTAAATTTACTGCATCTACATAGGCTGTAAATAAATGAACAACATCTTTATCCCTAATATGGCATTTGTCTAACAGTGATGAAAGGCGAGCAGATATCAATAGTTGTCAAGCTTTTTTGCATTGTTGTAGACCAGCTGTAGAAAACAAAAGTTTAACAGGTTAGGATAGATACCCATTTCGGTTTCTAAATCTTGTGAATCTCAAGAGTTTGATGGTAATAAAGGACTATGTACTGAAATAGAAGAAAATTAATTTAAAGTATAGATTTCTACATTGTTCCGATCTGGATATTTTTTTTAAATTTATATTTTAGCTATGGAAAATACAGTATATTTTTATGTTATTAGTAATCGAGGATTTTTCAAAATTTCTATTTTAAAACTTAAAAATTGCGTAAGCATTTAGGTATGTTTATAACTAAAGAACAGCGAATTAAAATATAATTGCAATTACTTATATTTATAGCATTGAAACCCTGCGACTCTATTTGCCAAACCTATAACATACACAGGGAATTTTCTAAATCAACACCCCCAAAGCCTGGAGGAGGCAATTTGTTGTTGTCAAAGATCATTCATTAATGGCCTAGGACATTCATTAATGGCCTATAGAATCAATTGTGTCCATCTTGATGGGATGAAACACGTTCCCCTGCCGCTCGGTTGGAGCAAGCGTGGAAGAGCGGTACGCTTGACCAAAGGCCATTGGTGTACATTTTATTCCCTGTAACATGTTAAATTTTACAGAACAAAAGTGAGAGAATGGTCGGTATGGAAGTAGCAGCTCCTATTGAGGTTCAAAAATACTTTAAATATAAAACGTTAGAATATTTTCACATAAAAATGAGAAAATCCGCAGTTTTTTCTTCGAAACTCAAAGAAGGGGGCCCTAGGGGCACGTGTAAATATTCATGGATTGACTTTAAATTTTGAAAGGATCATTTATTTGTACAATGGATCAAATTGAGGGGGCGTCGCGTAAAATATCTGAAACTTCAAAAATAAGGACCACCCTAATATATATATATATATATATATATACATATATAGTGAATATGTCTATTTTATGTTGCACATGACGACAAGCTGATGTATTCCAGGAAGAGTAGTGTTTAATTATGAGTACTTCCAAAGTTACTTTTAGGGATTTTTTGCTGTGGGAAAGTAAAGTGCAGTATCTGTAGAAATGAGTTTTATAGATAGTTGAAAAAACGCGTTTCTAAAACTCAATACTAACAAGGGAAGTGTTGGAATTTGACGTTTTGGTTCCTGTTTTATTTTCAGCCAAAACCAAATAAGCAAGTTTTTACATCTAAGTTAAAGTGGAATAGATGACGAAAATGCAAAAAAAGTGCAGTTACTGCGCTTTATTCGGCAATTTTCACCTCATGTTTTCTGAGCTTCAAATGTATAACTGTTCATTGTTGTCTATTACGCTAAAATTTAATATTTTATCTCACTACTAATTCCAAATGTTTGATGCTGATAATAAGTAGGGAGCAAGTTCGAATCCGGGCAGTTGTCATAAAACCAAAAGTTAATTTAAACATACTACATCGCAATTAAACTTCTTAAAAATATCTTACAATGGGGAAGCGTAACATATATTGTATTACTATTATTATTTTTCGTTGCTACGTATTGCTTTGTAACTTCTTTAATACCTCATCATCATCATTTTGACTTCCTTTTATACAGTAAAGGAAGTATTGTATTCGCGAATATAATTACCCTCAAATTTCAGTACAATTTTCCATTTTACTCATCCCCGAATAAATGGTTTATTGACAGACAACATGCATTTCGAGTTCGTGTTCTTGGTCACACAGGACCCGTTTATGAACTCACGTCCAATATGACAGGAAAATACAGGTACATATTGTAGGACATAATGACCAGCACAGAAAAGGAAGTTACAACCAGTTTAACGGGCGGGAAGCGAACCCACCACCTCGGGATTACTACAATGGCGCGCAAACGAACTGCGCTACCGCGGCCCCAAATAAATGTTTCGTGGTTTTTTCGACCATACCGCACATGCATATATTCCTAAGAACGTATAGATGCCAGAAATATCCATTTTGACCATCCCCGAATAAATTACCACGAGTTCTTTCGTGACGTCTGTTTGTGCGTCTGTATGTACGTATGTATGTACGTAAGTATCTCGTATAACTCAAAAACAGCATGTCATACAAATTTAATGTTTGGAATGTTGGTCCTAGTGGGTTCTAGCTGTGAACTTTCCCTTTTGGTTGTATTCGGATGCTCCAACGGGGGACTTTTACACCTTTTTGAGAGAAAATCATGGTTATTATCAATGCAATTTCGAGTGATGTTACAAGTTTTTAAACACTTGGCTTTCATCGCCAAGCTTTTGCTAACCCAGTTTTGTCGCCAAGTTTGCAACGAATCTCGCAAGAAAAATTATTTTTTGAATTTGGTTTCAATTTTGCGCTTTTGGCTATATTTAGAGAGTTATCCATTGAATCACGTTAGAATTGTTGATACTGGAAAATTTAATCTCTGTAAGACGCTTTTTGGCATTGGTTCCTGACGAACTAGAGGTGAAAATATTTGGAGTGTTTTTTTGCTTACTCCAAGACACTATTATCATTAAATGGGTGTAAAAGGAAGTCATGTGATGCACACATCACTTACTTTTACCTTACATCAATCATTCATCTTGGTTTTCTCCCAACTCACTATAAAACTTTACCCCCCTTCTTCCCCTCACATTTGTTTCACAAAAGATTTAAATTAGTTTCCCTTAGTGAGCTGTAATTGTTCAAAAATCAAGATGAAGTTTTAAGGGTTCCTTTTTGAATTATTAACTTTTCTTGGTTTATTCATAGAGATATCAAAACGTCATTTTCTTGCAAATTACTAATGATGCTCGTTTTACGTGAGCACAAACACTTATTCGGAGTTTTGCATTTTTTCGCTTTTTTGGCACTAAATCATACAGTTCCATTAAATAAAAACATTTACATCTGCAATATGCTGATATTTTCTGTATCAATACGTGCTTTCACTCTCTCGATGAATATCAATAGTTTTATGAAGAATAAAAATGATATTTGAAAACTAAGGAAGTAAATTTCCTCTTTTAATTTTCAGCTGTTGAATTAAAAAATAATTAAGCTCTATTCCGACTTTATTTTTTTCCTTAACGTCTTTTATGAAATTATAAATAATTAATTGCATTAAAGTATTTTTATTTACATGTAAAAGATATTGTAGTGGATGAATATCGTTACCATTGTTAAAATAGATTAAATTTATTAGATTGAATAGTGTATAAAGTAAAAGCTGAACGAGCCTGAAGACAGCACTACATGATTGTAAGCTATAAGAATTTGTAACTCAATTGAAAATTAAATAGTGATTTTCAAAACTAAATAGACTAAAATACTAAAATGCTTTGAGATGGTTCGGAGCGAAAAAAGCACCAGGGCTCGTTAAGAAGTAAGACACGGTTAGAACGTGTGTAAAGGTGCTCAGATGTAAACGCATAAACTTGCCCCGTGGCCAAGTTTGGATTTATTTTTAACGTGCAAAAAATTTTAAGAGCATTTCAGTTCATACAAATACAATTCTCAAAAAAGGATAAAATTTTGCTAATTTTTATATACTATTTGTTCTTAACTAAGTATTATTTATTCACAATAAGTTTCAAAATGTTCAACTCAAAATTTACTCCACTTGATAAAAAACATATTATTCTTTCTGCATGCTAGACCGAAGTCCGACTGATAATCAAAAACTTGTGAGGATATTTGTTAGGGAGCAGCTTCAATCTGTTATGACTGTTGGCTCTCCAGTTATAATTCGTTTAGAAAAAAAGGGCACTGTGTAAACGTGCCCCATGCGTAAACCCTATAGGATTTAATCATATATTTACTTATAATTTCTTGACACATGTGCTGACTTAGATTTTCTATTTCAATAGGATAAGTATAACTTTAAAAAGTTATTTTTCAGGATAGCAATTAATTAATCTGTTAATTTAATCTGTTAATTTAATCAGTCATTTCTTTATGTTTTATAAACAAATGTGCCGACTTTCAATTGGATAAGTACAATTTATTATTATTATTTTTTTTAATAGTGGCAAGCATTTTTTTTTTAATAATGGCATAAATAATACTTATCTTGTCAACTATTTAAATCATTTGTAACTTCATATTTGATTTGCAAACGTACCAAATCGCAATTAGTTAAGCTTACCCGCTTTGGGCTTCCTGGTAGGGCATGGCGGTTTTCCAAGTGTTTGTAATGTTTGATAATAAATAAATATTGGGCTTGAAATAATACAAAAATTACTTTTTATTTTGAAGTTCAAGAACCCTGCCAGGAAATAAAACCGAAGTTGTTGCGATAAAAATCCAAAAACTACAATTTTGGAGCCTTCTTCGAAAATCTATCTGCTTTGGAACACCGTCCCCTATATCTAACATTGATTTCAATTTTTAAAAATGGACTGATATAATGTGAAACTTACGAAGGAATTGGAGGATGAAATTTGTATCACAAGCAGTAATAATAATAATAACTTACAAATGCATCAAAAGAAAGGTTTTTTTTTTTTGCTATCCACAAACGTTCATCCGATCTGGCTAAAAATTTGTGACTCAATTTTTGTAAGAAAATCCAGTTGAAGACATTAATAGGTCATGTTTGTGTACTACAATAACGGTCCACGTGGATTCACTGAATTAACAAAAAAATCACTTATCTGAAAAAATATAAATGCATAAAATCAATATATAGAAAAATATTACCTATCCACAAATAGTTGCTATATATAAAACAAATAAAATTATTGATATTGGATTTCGGCCTGATTTCTAAACTCTTTTTCTTCAAACATATGCACCTTTCACTGATGACTAAGATAAATGTCTGACGAGGAATTTAGGTGTTCAATTGTTAATTGAGATAGAACGACGATAATTTCATATCTCCAAAATAGCTATTGGTACTTCATTAATTTGTTATGGAACCTAACTTTCTAGATTGATAAGTTTTACTGATGAGACAAAAAAAATCTAATATTTGTGATTGTAGCAGTCAAAAGGAGAAAATATCCTGTAGTTATGAGTGGATTACTGTATGTCGTATACAAACTTGCTCTGACTCATAATGGTTTGATAGTTTCATGAATGCCATAATATGCATTGATAGTAGAAAGAAAAGCAATCTGCTTTACGTTGAAAAATAGATTCATTGCGACAAATATTTTTAACTGGCAGTTTTCCTTCTGGAAAGAAAAGCTATTACTAAAACAGATGAGTTTTGCTACCAAAGGAATCCTTTTTTTTTAAAGAACGTCACAGCGGGGGGGGGGGGGGGGTTGAAATAAATGGTAAATGGGTGCATGTCGTCAAATATACTTATTTATGGATAAAACAAATTTCCTCAAACTAATAGCCTAATCTTAAATGATATTGAAAACTAGACGAGATGGTCCTCTGTCCTATCTTTAAACTCAATATGTTCTTTTAGTCTTGCTGGGATGATACATTTTATGGAAACTTTCTTGTTATTTTTTCATACATCACGGGTAGACAGGAAAATTCAACTTTCAGTAGCACAATTAAATATAATTATGCATACTGGAATATTATATACTTCATAATAACTGAAGAAACATTTCAGTGAGTACTTTATGAACAATTTTGATAAAATGAAACACGAAAAAAAATGGTTAAGTCTTGCTGAACTTACAAAAAATAGCCAAAACTAATGAAATTTTACCTTCGCTCAAGTTACCCTAGTTACAAAAATACGCTGAATGCAAGAGTTAAAATTTAGTCTTATCTGAAAGACAATTCAATATGTTACGTAAAAAAATGAGTAAATTAAGGGCATTACGTAACAAACAGCGGAAATAATGTATTCAAACAAACATCTAAAATAGTGGTGAAAATGAAAATTTCGGAAATTTTTGAGGTTTTAAAGTAGGATTTCATCATCAAAGAATTCAAACACAATTGCTAAAATAGACCAGAAAGTTAGTTACAAATAGCTTTTCAATCTGAATCATTTTTGCTGTTTTTTTTTTTTTTTTTTCAATAAAAGAGCAAGAAGATTAATTTGAAATCTGAAGTAAATTGGCAAGTTTTCAATCGTTGGTTAGTATCACAGATTCCAAAAAATCTCCTCATGAATATTGCTTTCCTCTTTCCTAATAAAGATCTGAATATAGAATGTGGAAATATTAATTTTTTAAATGTACTTTTATAAATTAGGGAGTTATTGAGTCACAAACTGGCTGCCATGAACTCTGAAAATTTAGGCTTAGCGAAAGCATAACTTTCTTAATTCAGTAACAAAGCAACAGACTGTTTTTAAGCTTTAATACTTTGCATTCTCTGATATATACGCACACTGTAAAAACGATTCAGAAACGTTCCTGGAAAATAATAGGCAGCTGATGTGCCCAATTTAAACCAGTAAAATATCGTACAAAAACCAGGAACGTTTTCCGATAAAAGTGAGTAACCTTCCTGAAATACTGGGAAATCTCCCCTGTTAAAGCCAGTCGTGAACCTTCTACAAAAATAGAATAGGTTTAATGTATTTGATTAGATCCTTTCTGGTTTACCAAGAAAGCTCCAAAAGCATTAGCGCAACCATGGCCAAAGCTACGCGAATAATTGCAAGCAAGAATCAAACGTATTCCTTACCTGCGATTCCAGCCTCGCAAAGCTGTAACTGTCTAGTGACTTATTTGCTCCCTTTGGGAGCTTAGTCAACCATTTGCTCCCATTGGGAGCTTAGTCAACACAGACGGTCCGTGATTAAACTATAGCCGATACACTTAATAAACACGCTCAGTCAACCTTTAAACTGGTAGCAAAAAATATCTTTCACACCAGTGAAATGTTTGCATTCGTGCATCTTTAAGCAATTCAGGAAACTTTTTTGCGAAGATGCTTGATTTTGCGGGGAAATAGGTGAAAACCTCTGAAATCCCAAAACGTTCCACGGAAATAACCAGTAACGTTTCGGAATTTTTTTACAGTGCATGATTTACGTAATACAAATTTTCATTCAAATTTGTAGCATGTCAGCCACAGCTGATTTGTTTATTTCGCATGGAATGATCCATATATCCTACTATCTTGACTAAATGGAATTCAATATGTACAGTCATAGAAAAAAAAAACGGAACATTCGATCGTATTCAAAGACTATTGACACTACAGACACGTGAGGGATGTCATTGTTTCAGGAATAAAAAGTTCTACAAAATTATGTTAAAAAATTGTTGTTAAGGGGTCGTCTTCATATTAAAACGAGCATCAACTTCAAAGTTTTCAATGAGAACCCCCTTTTTTTATCACATATATGTGATCAGCATGCTTTTTTAACTTTGTATGCAAAGTTTTGTTTAATTCGATCCAGCCGTTACTTCAAAATCGAGTTTTGAAAAATTCATCTCGTAATGTTAAAACGTATTTTTATATTTTTACTCATAACACAAAAACTAAATTAGGCACGGCAAAGATTGTTTTTTTATATCAAAATATGAATCGACCCAATAATAAAAACGCCCTTTACAACATCTAAAATGTAATTTTAGTTTTTTTATGAATTATTTTAACACTTTTTGAAAAAAATATGATCTGAAACCATATTAAATTTTAACAGAAAAACAATCTAGAAGAGCTTTTGTGCGGGAATCCAAAATGTGAGCTCAAAATATTCAGTAGTTTTTGCACTATGCTTAAAACTTCATTTTTTCTTACTTTAGGGGACCGTATACTCTTTTAAAACAGAAATTATGAAAGTTGGTTTCTTCGTAAAAAAAGAAAAAAAAATGTTCAACAAAATTGGCAAACCAATTATAACGTGGTTTTCCTACATTAGAGTTACGTCTATGAATTTTTTAAATGCATAAATTCATTCGTTGTCTCAGCAGAAAAACAACACAATATTGCAACCGTCAGTTTTTTGTGGATATCATTCAAACGTCAATGTGTAAATAATGCGAAACACTACTTCATTGTTTAATAAAAGAATATTTTATAGAAATTTTTTAATTAAAAGAGACACTTAAAATACTTCTGTTTTTTCTTTTTTATTTTCTTCCAATAGACAGTGTAGAATTAATGGCTCTTCCCGGTAATAATTTGCTAAAAGGAAAAATTATTGCCTTGCCTAAATCGGGAAAAAGCACTCGAAAAATAGCCGACAGTGTGAAGTTTCGCCTTTAACAGTATCCAGATGGGTCAATAGGTAATATTTGCTCTTAGATAAGTTTACTGGTTTTTAGGAATTATTATTATTTTTTTTTGTAAAGTATTTGAATAATTTTCAATGTGGTAGGAGAGGAAATTTTAGTAGCAGTAGAGGACCGCGTGCTTTGAGCCTCATTCTGCACGAAAGTAGTAGTTGTAGCTAATTGTGAACTTTTTTTAACAAAACATTAATTTGCGTGTTAGATTAAGTTGAGTTTTTGTCTATTCTTAATTATAATTTAAATACTTTTTTTTCTATTTATTTTCTCGGTCATTGTCCGTGCATTTCACGTTAAAACTATTCTCGCAAGACAAAGATAAAATTTCAATTTTTTTTTAATAACGTGGAAAAATATCGACCAAAAAAAGAGTTGTAAAAAATTGTTATCAACTACTAGATGCCTATCTTATTAAATGCATGTTTTTCAGAATCCAATATCTGAATACTCGGCTCCACCTTTATGACACTGGCACTCTAATTCAACTTTCTGGTCCTATTCTTTAAGCTAACAACGGGCCACATGGAACAGCTGCGAGGGCTGAACGTGGCCCGCGTCTCCACTGTGGTCTGGTTATCCCATTCGATGGCTGCAGAGGGTCCTAATAATGAGCACAACAACCCTGCACCGAACATCTGGACTAACCGAGCAATGAAGCAGGTGTCATGTCATTGAAGCCGAGAGTGCCTAAAAACTGGTGGATGAAGAAAATTTATCTCACCAGTGAGATGCCGTAAACATACAGCAAATAAATTTACTTTACCTACCAGTTTATTCGCACTCTTAGCTTCAATGAGGTGACTTCTGCATCCCGCACGATTAGTTTCGATTCCAGTCTGCGAAATCCGTAGCAAGGACGAAATTGTAGTCTCTGGATAGATTAAACTGATCTGTCCCGGGTATGCTTCATGTAGTATTGCTATAGCTGCCCTATAGCCTCACACTATAGGCGATGTTCATTTGCAAGTATATAGTACGCGATACAAAGTCAAATAATACTAAGCTTTGTTTGCATCTGCTAAGTTACAAAATCGGAGAAATGACAAGAAGTCTGATTTCAGTTCACCTTGGTTTAAGCTCAAATAACTTTTGTCTTTTTAAATCACGGGTTGGACCATGTCGAAACTTGTTGCTAGAAATAGCATTGGGAAATTACTTTCCTAAATTGTTTTTGAGAGTCAATACATGTTTAACTTAAACCGCCAATTGTATTATGCTTTTTTAATATTACCACGCATTATGATCTTCCGCATCAAATTTGGATTTGAAACAAATTCTCTTTTTTTTTATTACAAAAAAAGCCGCTAAAACAATTACCGTGTTTGTCCACTGTGTTAATTTATATAATCAAATTTTTACCAAATAAAGTTCGAGTATGAACAGTTTGCTCATTAACGGGTATTTATATTCTTCTGTTTCTGTTTTATTTTTCAGATTGATGCTTCGTTCATTTTATGTATATAGAGCAAATTTTCACGGAATAAATAAACCTTGCTTCGCTCGTGTCTCCAATCTATTTAATGCTGCGTCTTCCCACGTTGTGCGGTATATTTTTTATATTTTTGTGTGCGATGGCCTAAACTTCTGCCGATGTTCTGCGAAATTAAAAACGCGCAATTCCATTTGACATCAAAAGACTTTCTATTCTTTCCAAAATAAACCTGTAACATAGGTGCAATACATTTATCAAACATATTTACATCATGATTCTATAAGGTTTGATATTTACATTTCTTTGAGGCCTAATTTGCTGAATGATTATATAAGCAATCCAATAGGTTCATATTAGAAAAGGCAAAAAGTTCCATTAATTTTAATTTGTCCTTATTCGATTTACTAAACAACGATCTATACGATGAACCAGTCAAACCCGGTCCGTCATTCTTAGGTTAATCCTGATAGACAAAAATCTGTAAATATTTTAACTTTTTTTTCAAAAAAAAAGTTTTCGACCGTAAATCGCTTTTTGGCGCAACATTATCGGCCCAAAAAGTTTCGAATTACGGAAAAAGAGAGAATATCAAAAGATCATGAATTGAGCTGGATAATCTCGATCTTTTCTTTGTTTACATTCCGTTACTTGATAAGCCGTGACCTTGAAAGAAGCGTTTTCAATGTGGTGACAGTCCCTAAAACGTTTTTCGTTAATAACTCCTGTTTTACTGCACGGAATGCACTGAAATTTAGTACCCTGGCTGTATTTTGCGGTCTAAACATAATTATGCAGTAAAAAATAGGGGTTCCCATTTGAAAATCAAGAGTTGGTGCTCGTTTTGCTTTGTATATGGTCCCTTATCAAAATTTTACCAACGTAGTTTTAAAGAAGACTTTAAACCAAGTCGGATGACACCTTTCTTTCCTTTCTAGCATGTATAATGGCCGAATAATTAAAAGTGTTTCGTTTTTTTTTTCTATGACTGTACTAATATACACAGTTAGTTTACATAACTACCGTTTCTTGTTCATTTTTTTTTTTTTTTTTTTTTGCTATTATTTCCCTTGCACGTCAAAAACTCATACGATGTTCAATAATATGTATACACATTTTTTCTATGTAACATACCTCTACAGAGCAGTCTCATACAATTATTCTCGGTGATTTTTCTAAGAATATGAAAGTTAAATTCCATAACGTGGTATTAATGCTTGAGTCTACAATGAGCCATCTTATTTTGACCTAAACAGTAAAATGGCAATTTTTTTTTCTATATTAAAGATATAACACAATTTATCAAACCTTTGGGTATAATAATGAGATAAAAGAGTACAGTTTAGCAAAATAGACAACACTGAACTTAGTTTGCAACGTGGAGAATAGACATATTCACAAAAAAACAATTATATGCTTAAAATAATATATTGGGATGGAAATCTTTAGACTTCTTAGCCCGATTGTACATGAAGTAATCTCTAGAATCTTTTATGGTTGTTTGACATCAGTATAAAAGCGTTTGGCAGAGAAAGATGGAGACGTGATTGTTTGATTGTGAAGCTCCGCGACACGTTTTTGCCTTTGTTCTCAATCAATCTGCTCTCTGTTACCGTTAGCGCTAGATAAGTATTGCATCGATTGGTAAATATTGTAAATAATTGCTAGCAAATATTTTTACTTTCATATTGAACTGAAAAAATATGTACGTTTATTAAAATGCTTTCATTTATAAAAATTGGGTTCAACATTGTTACGGCGACTGAACAGCATAAATCATTCCTCGTTTGTACGGCGTTTTAATAGGAATGTCGAAAAATTCAAGTTATTTTAATATTAAAGTATTAATTGATAAAATTATGCGAAATAATGCTTCAAAAAATATATCTTGTCATTTCTGTTTGGTTTTGAAAAAGAAAACAAATTTATCAACATAATTAATATTTTTATCACCAAAGACTAAATTAGTGTTAAAAAAACCCTCAAATGAAACCAAACGTAGCGTCCGTAATTTGTTTTTCCGCTACCTCGTAAAATAGGAAATGGCTTTCGTCTCATACGAAGAAGAGTTTAAAATTCATAAATTTAGTCAACTTTTTAGGTTTATATACATAAACATGCTTTTAAGCAGGAATATATGTATTCATGTTAGCATTTCTATGCGAGTAGCATGCCCCAAGTGACCTTTAAGCCTGGAAAAATTCACTTTTTTTAGTGACACTCCGGGACAAAGATAATCAGGTTATTTATCTCAGAAACAAGTAGTTTAAAATTTCTTCAAAAAGGGTTGCTTTAGTTTATAAGAACTGACTGCGAAAAAATTCTTATCAAATGGGAAGGATAATCAAGAGAATAAAAGAAAACGAAGAAATTAAATAAAACTTTTCTGTTTGGATTAGAAAAAAAAATATTTTGTTTGTATGCTATTCGTTTACTTGATAGAAAAATAAATAAAAAGTTTTTTACGTTTATTCGTTTTTTGAAACGATTTTTTCTACAAAATAAAGTTAAAAGTCACCTTATTCAAAAATTATAAAATTTACTTGTTCTAAATAATAAGGACATAGTTTTTGCAAACAGTAAGGTTAGTTTATGAGTAAAAAAATCTCGATTTTGAAAAGTGATGTTAAGGTATTGATTTTTTGCACTGTTTCATTTCAATGTTTCTCAATGCTTTTAGAGTAGTAAGATCAACATAAATTGTTTCTTTGTGTGATGAAAACTATTAGCATTATTCCCATTGAATACAAAAGTCAGAAGCATAATATAATATTTTTATGTGTTATGCACGCTATGTAAAATCCGCTTTGAAATAAACATTTTGCTGCCTCAAATTCAGAGCAACATAATGACTAAAATTTCGTACAAAACTTTTTTCAGAGAATTATAAGGATCTAAATTACAAAGTTTGTACACAACAAAAAACTAGTTTGAGAGTTAACAAGTTCTGTTTCTAAAACGTAAAATTCTAAACATTGTTCATATTTCCTTCTAGAAACCACGTAAAAAAGGAAAAATGGAAGTTTATTCTTGGATTATTGAACGTGCTCGAAAAAAGTAGAAAAAAAGTGCAGTACAAATTACACTAAAGCAATTTGAACAAATAATGAATATAAGGAGAATGCATAAGGATTTTGAAATGCTGAAAAATTATTATTTGGCAAAAAAAAAAAAAAAAGAAAGAAAGAAATTCCACTATAGCCAAGCATTGCCAAATTATTCAACAAAGCCTCAAACGAAAAATTAAATATGAGAAAAAATAATTAATTCGCTTTTAATTACTGTCGTCATTTAGTTAAGTTTTTTTAGATTAAATCTTTTACTAGCATAATATAAACTAATTAACTATTCCTTAGGGATTTAATTCTTGTTTGTGTGCATCTTTGTGTTGTTAAAAGTTCTAGCAAGTAAACACGCTTTTTAAAAGGCGTAAATATATTCATGCTGGAATTTCCATTTTAAAAGCATTTTCCCAAGTGACCTTTAATCCACAAAAGAGTGATGAATCCTGCGGTATTTTAAAAAATGCAAATAAGGTAGCAAGCTTGAAAGGACATCTTTAGCTTTCGACAAATAAGTTTAAAAATAAAAGTAGTCTTATTATGTCTTGCGTGATTAACGGTCTATAAAAATGCATTAAGAGAATATTTTTATTTTCTTTTTGCTTGAAAGTAGAGTTGGGAAGTAACCTAATGGGTTAGTCTTCGTAGGAAGTTGCAGTTTGCTTTTCTTTTGTGCAAAATCAAGGTTATTACCCCAAGAGAGTAAATTTTTTTTTAATTAAAAATGCCTGGTAGATTTTACTATCTAAAGTGTGTTATTCATGTTGGACAAATGCCGAAGTAGTTAGGTTGTCTGCTAAAAAGAGAAAATTAATTTAAAAAGAAATTGTACTTAATGTACATTACATTTCTTTACAGAGATCCTGCTATACTTAACTCTCATCGTAAACTTCTAACCAATAGTGAGACGAGATGAGTTTAGGTCGTGCATGCATAACAGTTCCAACAGTTTTATTTAAGAAATTATAATTTATGTATTTGTTTTTTTTTTTTTCATTTGCAAAGAATTTTTATGTCAATACCTTCAAATAGAAAATGCATAGTCATAATCAAAACGTTGGAAGAAGCGCACCAAAGTTGGATTTCGAATTCATTGTCTTCCTATAACTTCGTTGATAAGAAAATAAAAAATCTTGTCCGATTTTTAAGAAGAAGCAACTAGATAAAACATGCTTTATTTAGTTGCTAAAGAATATCATAGTCGTAAGTTTTATGTTAAAAAAAATGAATAGCAATTTGGAATAAAGGAAAACGTGCCGAAAATGATGTTTTTTTTAAGTGCTTCCTTATTAGGAAAAATGCTCCAAATTAGAATGTAGGGCAACTTGGTGTAAAAGAAAACATGAAGCAAGTGGAAACAAACTCTATTACCACACTCGTTGTGGGTTTTGAAAATGTGGTGTAGGTGAGTGAAGACTATTTAACATAGAACGATATTCTTAGAATTCCGTATGTTTTTAAACAAGTGTGTAGGGATCGCTATTGTTTGTAGACGACACTGAAATTGGTTTTGAAGTTTTTTCTCTACCAGGTTAACAAATGCAAAGTAGCTAGCTGGTTTCAACGGGGTCCATACTCTTATATGAAATTACCAAAACCATTTAGTTATAAATTTCACTATTCCTGCTGTTTTTAATGTAAAATATATGACTTTCCATTAACCTCACAAACATTATACTCCGGATTAAAAGGACACAACAAAGTTTTTCGTTTTTCCGGTTCTAGTGGAAGAAACAGTTTTGGTGTAAATTAGGGTAGAGTGGTTCCAAGCGAGTAGGTATTCGTATGCTGACGCATGGTGTGCAAGCGGCGATGCATACGTATGTCTTGTTTGCCCAAACACTCCCGAGTTTCACTCAGCTCCAGCGAAGCAGCGGTGAAGCGGCGTGACGTAACCAGACTTAAAATTAAAAAAAATGATACATTCACAAAAAGAATAAATAAATAAAGGTAAGTAAATTGTGATTAGTCGAAGACCACCTTTTTTTTAATCATCAATAATACTATATTATTCTGACACTACTCGCCTATAAACTAGGATGGTAATTCTGTTTGCTTGTTTTTTTTTCCAATTTAAGGTATAATTATTGAAACAAACGAGCTTATGTGTGCAACACATGACTTCCTTTTACTCCCATTTAATGATAAATAGTGCATCGGAGTAAGCAAAGAAACAGTTTAAATGTTTTCACCTCAAGTTTGTTGCGAATCGAAGCAAAGAAAACGTTTTATACAAATAAGTTTTCCCAATTTTAGCAGTTTTAATGTGATTCAACAGTTAACTCTCTCTCTCTCTCTCAAAAAAAAAGCCAAATTGAAACCAGTTACAAAAAAAAAAAAAAAAAAAAAAAACCGCCAAATTTGTCACCAAGTTGGCGACCAAAAGCTTGGCGGTAGATTGCCAACAGTTTGCCAAATTATAAGAGCACTTGAGTTTGCATTGAAATTAGCAATGATTTTACCCCAAAAAGGTGTAAAAGACCCCCTTTGGAACATCTGAATGCAACTAAAATGGATGGTGCATAACTAGATCCCACTAGGAGTCTACTTACCAAATTTCAACTTTCTAGGACATTCCGTTTTTGAGTTATGCGATATATATACGCACATACGTACATACACACATACCTACATACGCACATACATACGTACGGATATCACGCGAAACTCGTTGTAATTAACTCGGGGATAGTCAAAATGGGAACTTTGTGTGTCTAAACGTTCTTAGGCATATATCCACGTGTGGTCGGGTTGAAAAAAAAATCAATATTCATTTGGGGGCTAGCAAAATGGAAATTAAGGTCGATTTTTGAGTGAAATTGTTTTCACGAATACAATACCTTTTTGTAAGAGGAAGTAAAAACGGTTCATCCGTTTTAGGCCCCCTGATAGGGCAAAGTTGGTTATTCAAGTGTTTGCAATGTTTAACAATAAATAAATATTGAACTTGATATAATGCTAGAATCACTTTTTTTTTGAAGTTAGAAATTCTTTCTAGGAAAGAAACCAAAATTTTTACAATAAAAAGCCAAAAACTTTTTTTTTTGTTCGTTCTTCGTTTAACCTACCTACTTTGAGCCACCCTACTCAACACTCATGAGTGTATTTTACTTTAATTCAGAGTATAAGTCTATATTATGTATCATTTTTCCTTTTAAATGAGTTCAGATTACATTTTGGAGGATTCAGCGAGTGGTATGTGAACTACGGACCACAGATTGAGTATTTTGGGTGAAGAACTTCTTAAGTGATTAACTGATTGTGAATAGTGCCTACATCAACCTCATGGGGAAATAAAGAGGGTGTTTTCATTTAACCAGTAGTCTCAGGTGTAAAAGAAAAAATGATTTCATTCTTTAAAAAAAACAGTCATAAGGGCAAATGTTTCATGCTAATTACTCTCAGAGAGTGTATTCTTTGACACAATGCTCAAAATTTTATGTATTAATTCATCCAAGGGTAACCTAAAATTAAAACATTAAAATTATGCAACGGTTTTTCATAGTTCAAAATCCAATAACAATGTCAATAAATAAAACAAAAATATTGAATGCATTGTTTGCATAAAATGCTTTGTCACATTTGAGTAGGGGAGCGAGGGGCTTGTTGTAACAATTTTTAAATATGGTGTCATATCTTGAGATGTATTGGTTAAATTATCACTAACTAAATTTTGATTGGTACTCTGACTATTCTTCTATGAAGTCTAATTGAAAAAAAACATCACATCTATAGGTATCTCTTTCAGAAAAAAAAATCCTAAAAAAAGGGAAGTGTTACAATTTACCCCGTACTTGGGGTTTGTTGTAACATGTATTGGGGCATATAGTAACAACAATAAAAAACATGAATTTTACACCATTAATGATTTATTTTCTTCACATTTTGCTTTGTTTTCAACAAATAATTGGGTATTTGACGAAAATAATAAGATACTTCTATTAAATGCATCTACTATTAAGTAATTAACTGAAATACACTTTTTTTAGGTAATCAACAATTTAAATATTTTAGTTTTAAACTATTAATCCTGTTTTGTATTACAATTTTACCATAGGTATTTATATACAAACTAGGCACTTCGAAATCACAGTAAGTTAAATTATAAACCTCTAAATAAGGTATTTTAATTATCTCTTAGTTCTTACATCTTATAATGATCAGTCTGTTCATAAGTCTCTTCATCAATGAATTTAGTTTTCATCTGAGTTAATACAATCAAAAGACATAGTATCTCCTCCGACACATCCTACATATGCCCACATCTTACGTACACTAAAAAAAAATCCGAAACGTTACTGGTTATCTCCGTGGAACGTTTCGGGATTTCAGAGGTTTTCACCTATTTCCCCGCAAAATCAAGTATCTTCGCAAAAAAGTTTCCTGAATTGCTAAAAGATGCACGAATGCAGACATTTCACTAGTGTGAAAGATATTTTTGCTACCAGTTTAAAGAATGACTGAGCATGTTTATAAGGTGTATCGGCTTCAATTCGATCACGGACCGATGAGATTGACTGAACTCCCAATGGGAGCAAATAAGTCACTGGATAGTTGCAGCCCTGCGAGGCAGGAATTGCAGGCAAGAAATATGGTTGGTTCTTGCTTGCAATTATTCGCGCAGCTTTGGCCATGGTCGCGGTAATGCTTCTGGACCTTTCTTGGTAAACCAGGAAGGTTCTAATCAAATGCATTGAACCTATTTAATTTCTGTAGAAGGTTCACGACTGGCTTTAACAGGGGATATTTCCCAGCATTTCAGGAAGGTTACTCACTTGTATCGGAAAACGTTCCTGGTTTTGTGTACACATCTTACATACAATACATTCAACCCCAATCACCTTTTGAATGACGATACCCTTCGCTGCAAACTAGAAAATACCAATCTTCAGATTCAGATTCCGAATTTAAAACCCTTTTCTTTACTCTTTCTATTCCATCTTTATTGTTTGCAGATTTTTTACCTTTGCCTTATTCCTTAACTTTTTCTTTATCTTTGTCATCTTTTTTCTGCTTTCTTTTTATCTTTTCTTCATATTCCATTCTCAAAGCTTCTTTTTCAGGTGCGTCTGTCAAAACAGTGGACTTCATTTTACGCCTGTTATTTATATATTTTTTACGCGGTGGTGCCTTTGGTAATGGTCTAATTTTCAATGGGGAAAATTTGTTTAGACCAGAGCACCTCGGAGTTGGTTTGTCTGTAGTTTCGAGATTCAACGACAAATTTTCAATCACATTTAGAGAATTTTCTGATTGTTCAGTGGGATCTGGACGATCAGCGACAAAAGAGGGCGCAAAGTCACTGTGTTGGAAAATATCTACATTTAAAGGCCAAACAGCAGAAGGTATATTACATTACAAATAACATACAGCAATATGGGGCAACTTGTAACATGTTACAACGTACCCCGAGATTTTGTTACAATTAACCCCAAACCATAGTTTTTCATATTTAGCGTGTTAACTGTTCAAACAACTCTGTAATCTTGTAAACTATAATAATACATCATACATAGATAAATGTTAATACGAAATAAAATATTGAAAGCTATATTTAGTCAAAAATAATAAAGCTAACCAAATATTTACTAAGGTCAAAAAATACGTTACACTGTAAAAAAAATTCCGAAACGTTACTGGTTATCTCCGTGGAACGTTTCGGGATTTCAGAGGTTTTCACCTATTTCCCCGCAAAATCAAGTATCTTCGCAAAAAAGTTTCCTGAATTGCTAAAAGATGCACGAATGCAGACATTTCACTGGTGTGAAAGATATTTTTGCTACCAGTTTAAAGAATGACTGAGCATGTTTATAAGGTGTATCGGCTTCAATTCGATCACGGACCGTTCAGATTGACTGAACTCCCAATGGGAGCAAATAAGTCACTGGATAGCTGCAGCCCTGCGAGGCAGGAATTGCAGGCAAGAAATATGGTTGGTTCTTGCTTGCAATTATTCGCGCAGCTTTGGCCATGGTCGCGGTAATGCTTCTGGGCCTTTCTTGGTAAACCAGGAAGGTTCTAATCAAATGCATTGAACCTATTTAATTTCTGTAGAAGGTTCACGACTGGCTTTAACAGGGGATATTTCCCAGCATTTCAGGAAGGTTACTCACTTGTATCGGAAAACGTTCCTGGTTTTGTGTACACATCTTACATACAATACATTCAACCCCAATCACCTTTTGAATGACGATACCCTTCGCTGCAAACTAGAAAATACCAATCTTCAGATTCAGATTCCGAATTTAAAACCCTTTTCTTTACTCTTTCTATTCCATCTTTATTGTTTGCAGATTTTTTTACCTTTGCCTTATTCCTTAACTTTTTCTTTATCTTTATCATCTTTTTTCTGCTTTCTTTTTATCTTTTCTTCATATTCCATTCTCAAAGCTTCTTTTTCAGGTGCGTCTCTCAAAACAGTGGACTTCATTTTACGCCTGTTATTTATATATTTTTTCCACGGTGTGCCTTTGGTAATGGTCTAATTTTCAATGGGGAAAATTTGTTTAGACCAGAGCACCTCGGAGTTGGTTTGTCTGCAGTTTCGAGATTCAACGACAAATTTTCAATCACATTTAGAGAATTTTCTGATTGTTCAGTGGGATCTGGACGATCAGCGACAAAAGAGGGCGCAAAGTCACTGTGTTGGAAAATATCTACATTTAAAGGCCAAACAGCAGAAGGTATATTACATTACAAATAACGTACAGCAATATGGGGCAACTTGTAACATGTTACAACGTACCCCGAGATTTTGTTACAATTAACCCCAAACCATAGTTTTTCATATTTAGCGTGTTAACTGTTCAAACAACTCTGTAATCTTGTAAACTATAATAATACATCATACATAGATAAATGTTAATACGAAATAAAATATTGAAAGCTATATTTAGTCAAAAATAATAAAGCTAACCAAATATTTACTAAGGTCAAAAAATACGTTACACTGTAAAAAAAATTCCGAAACGTTACTGGTTATCTCCGTGGAACGTTTCGGGATTTCAGAGGTTTTCACCTATTTCCCCGCAAAATCAAGTATCTTCGCAAAAAAGTTTCCTGAATTGCTTAAAGATGCACGAATGCAAACATTTCACTGGTGTGAAAGATATTTTTTGCTGCCAGTTTAAAGAATGACTGAGCATGTTTATAAGGTGTATTGGCTTCTATTTGATCACGGCCCGTCCAGATTGACTGAACTCCCAATGGGAGCAAATAAGTCACAGGATAGCTGCAGCCTTGCGAGGCAGGAATTGCAGGCAAGAAATATGGTTGGTTCTTGCTTGCAATTATTCGCGCAGCTTTGGCCATGGTCGCGGTAATGCTTCTGGACCTTTCTTGGTAAACCAGGAAGGTTCAAATCAAATACATTAAACCTATTTAATTTTTGTAGAAGATTCACGACTGGCTTTAACAGGGGATATTTCCCAGCATTTCAGGAAGGTTACTCACTTGTATCGGAAAACGTTCCTGGTTTTAGTAAGAAATGTTACTGGTTGAAATTGGGCATATCAGCTGCCTATTATTTTCCAGGAACGTTTCTCAATCGTTTTTACAGTGTGCCTGCCAATAACGGAGGGCTCGCACACACCCATAACATATTTTCCCATACGCATTCATACTGTCTTGCGTCTACTTTTATTCAAGATTGCTTTTTAGTTGAAGATTAAATTTACGTAATGTCATTAATTATCCTAATATTTCTAAGTAGAATACTCGTAATAAATGATTCAAATTATGGAAAAAAAGTTGTAGCTTTTCATCTTACACATGGAAGATATAGAATCATATATTCCATACATTCACACAAAAATACAATTACCACTGACAACCGCAAAGTATATGGTACTTAAAACGTCAAAATACTAGATAAAAGAACAAGGTCGTTTCAATTTTTAAATTTCTTAAAAGAAAAAAATCAATGATTTTTAAGCCACTAACAAACTTGGTTTCCTGATTTTTCGCTTAAAGGAATTCTTTAAGTAGAAAATGCTTTCTAAAACAAATATCACATAGCACGTATGTTTTTCACCTGACATTTATTCTCTTATGTTTATGGCTAGAAATTATCAATGCATTCCTCATGAGGTACTGGAAATAGATATAAAATCAATCAAGCATGCTGACTAAAATGTATTGCTTCTAATGAATAAATTTCAGCTTAGTTAATATGAAGCATTATTTCGGCGAGCCGTGAAGATGATGAACTTTATTCGGGAGAGTACTGTCAACCGGGGTGATTTTGCCATATACGGTGTGAATTTGTTCACTTTTCAAATATTAGTCTGTATAATTTCTGAAAGTTGGCAAATTATTTTTTCGTTTAGATTGAAGAAAAACAACACTGAATGAAAGGTTTATTCTTTACGTTTGTTGTTAAGCTTCAGAAATGAGACAAATTAACATTTGAAAAGTGGGTTAATATCCCTGGTATATGGCAAAGGCTCTTCTGTTTCCGCTATGTCTTGCTGAGCATATGAAAAAAGGCTTTTCGAACATTCTTAAAATGCATTTTATCTCTAATGCAAATTGCAACGTGTCGTGTACAAACGCAGAATATGGGGTACCTTTAATTTTTGTCACCTACTGTTGTTTTTGTGTGACCGCTAGACTGACCATTCGGAATGCGCTTTTTTACTTTTCCAACTGTACCGTAATTTGGAGTGAAGTCTGACTTCCACAGTACACACATGCCATAAGAACCCGTTTATAGAGTAGGCAATCATACACAGCACAACGACACATTCACCAAAGAAAGGATGAGGATAGGAGATGGAAAGTACATCCGTGCCCTCGACGGTCGCGGTCACACTTCTTTGACCACTAGACATGCCAGCAGGCTTGTCACCTACAACTTATAGGATTAAGAAAACAATAATAAAGTTAAGCGAACCACACAATGCCGGATTTTGGGATTAGGATTATGTTAGATTACAAGCTGAAAACAGAAATTTTAGCTATGAATTAAAATTTTGAAAAACAAAAATCCCGAAAAGTTTTTTTTTACAGGGTGCTTACTATTATGGGATACCACAAAAATAACATGAGAATTCAAGTGTTCGCATTTCATAATTAAACTATATGCACTTCAAGCAAAAAATATAAGTTTTTTCGACTGCCAGCGAATCTATGTAAGCTTATTTGAGGCATTTTCAAACCAAACATATTGTTCACCCCCTGAGGATTTGAAAAGGACCTTGCGCAGTGAATACACACAGCACCATTGTCATCTGCGCGTTCACTGCTTCATTTGTCCTTTTCCGAAGAAAAAAGAAAGCTTTCTTTATCCCACATTACGTATGTTACTCTATATTTTGCCCTACCCCATATTTTGCACATTTTTAGTCTGATGTTCTTTTTTAATCAATTGCATTACTTGAAATCAAATAAGTAGTGAAAAAACATGATCTTAACATCAACACATAAGAAATTTCAACTAATAAAGCTATAATTTTTAACGTATGAAAACGGTGAAATCTGATTACTGTAGCAATGTAAACATATTTCGGAACTGTAAAACAAGTAACACTTCCTCAGCTGCAGCTCAAACCCCTGTTTCCGGTTTAACACAAAACATAGACTTTTTACACTTCTAGTTCCAACATTCTCCGTAGATGTTAAATGCATGCATTTATTAAAAATACATAGGTATCCTATTTTAGAAATACCGTCCTATTAAATAAATTTAAACTGTAAAACAACAAAGCAGTTCAAAATTTTTTTAGACTGTACAATGAAACAAACAATCTGTGTAACAGTCATTCAGTGTACATTTGAACCAGTGCAGATAACTTTAAGTTCATCATATGTTTTTCATTATAGTATATTTTTAAATCACAAAAAGCAGAAATCCTCTTTTTTGACCTGGCCAGCAAGAATGCATCCTTGGGACTACTAGTTCTATCTCTAAGTCAAAAAACTAAAATAATTTAGGTTATGCAAAGTTATCTGGACTGGCTTAAAGATAACCTAAATGACTGTAATAAAATTAAACAGTCATTTATCTTATGCCATTAATTTGGTATTCAACAGTACAAATGCGTATTTTCAATTTACAATCCTTTAAAAGTTATTACCAATAGCATTTTCATTATCTTAAACACATTTGTTCTATTTTTAGACTGGAATTTTCGTTTGAAAGATTACATTAAGTAGAAATTGCTTGCTAATATTTCCTAGAATGTAATTTTTCACCTAACATTTACCCTCTTATCTTCACGACTCGAATATATCGATGCATTTCTAATAATACGCATCGCTTCTAATGAATAAATTCCGGCTTAGTTAATATGAAACATAACTTCGGAGATCTGCGAGGATGACAAACTATTATTCTGGAATGTATGTGTACAGAGTTCGCCATTGTAACTGAGAATATGAAGAGCATTTTTGGGCATTCCTGAGCAATTTTTGTCTCTAATTCAAATAGATACGTAACATAAATTGTTTAAATTAATGAAAAATGTTTGGACTATGCGATGAAACTGGTAGTAGCATTTAGAAGTAGTCATTTTATTATTTTGGCAATTAACTGCTTCTTTTACTTATTGGTCCCGAATAGTGAAATACATTTGTTTTCTAGTAATGTAATAAGAAAATTATGAATGAAGATATTCGCAACTCCAGCGCTCGAATACGCTACCTTGCGGTGATTTACAAAACTGCCGAAAAAACTAAAACATTGTCACATTGCGCGTTCCATGTCTGTCTGTTGACGTAAACACAGGCAGTTTGTTAGGAGTAATTATTAACGCATTCGATGTGTCTTAGATTGCTTTCAGCAACAGAAATTGTTTGGCGTACCATAATGGTATTCTCGATTTTCTCAAAATAATGTTTATTTTCATTATTTCCTTCTAAAAAGCGAGTTGATTGCTAAATGGTGCGTAAACACAAGAAAACTCTGGAATAACAAACTTGGATAACGTAAAACCAGGTAAATTTTTTTTATAGTTTTGTGTGAATTTAATTTGTAAGAATATGGTTTTTTTTTATCTTAAATTAATTTAACTAACCATATTTTTCAGCAGCATTTAGTTGGAATGGACTGTATGCAAAATATTTTCTTGAATATATTATCGTAGAACAAAATGAAAAATGTTTAACGCTGAGAATTTTCCTCGCCAAAATAGTGGGATTATAGTTTAGGGTTATAGTTTTAGTATTGTGCGATCAAAGAACTTTTGGCGAGAGATTTCGCATGTCAGTTAAACCATATTTATTTTTTATCACACTGTAAAAACGATTCAGAAGCGTTCCTGGAAAATAATAGGCAGCTGATGTGCCCAATTTCAACCAGTAACATATCTTACAAAAACCAGGAACGTTTTCCGATAGAAGTCAGTAACCTTTCCGAAACATTAAGAAATCTCCCCTATTAAAGCAGTCGTGAACCTTCTAGAAAAATTAAATAGGTTTAATTTATTTGATAAGAACTTTCCTGATTTACCAAGAAAGCTCCAGAAATATTAGAGCAACCACGGCCAAGCTACGCGAAAATTGCTAGCAAGAACCAAGTATATTCCTTGCCTGCAATTCCTAGCCTCGCAAAGCTGTAGCTATCCAGTGATTTATTTGCTCTCATTGGAAGCTTAGTCGATCCGGACGGGCCACCAACAATCTAAAGCCGATACACTTCATAAACACGCTCCGTCAATATTTAAACTGGTAGCAAAAAATATTTTTCACACCAGTGCAAGGTCTGCATTCGTGCATCTTTTAGGAATTCAGGAAACTTTTTTGCGAAGATACTTGATTTTTTGGGGAAATAGGTGAAAACCTCTGAAATCACGAAACGTTCCATGGAAATAACCAGTAACGTTTCGGATTTTTTTTACAGTGCATGAGTGGAATAAAATGGTAGAAAGATTACAGAATTCGATGAGTTTAAAGAAATAATGTTAGATCAATTGAAAAGAAAACTACCACCATATATCCGTGAGAATTTTGTTGATGATTTGCATGGCATGACATAATTAAATCATAACGCAGAAATTAGAAAAATACGAAACTGAAAAGTTTAAAATTTACCGATTCGGCAATTTGAGAAAAATAACTCAGCTACAATTGCAAAACAATTAGCGCTAACCAAGCAAGGCAAAGAAGTATCATCTTCTTTTGATAATAATTCGTTATGTCATATAATTAAATTATCTAGCATTAATTGTTATTCTTGTCAGGCCACAATTATTATTTAGTTTTATCAAGAATTGATAAATATCAAATTCAACATCGTGGAAATGGCTGCTTAAAACTACGAACTACGTAATTTGCATTATTTTTTGACGTTTAGTTCTGCTTCTTGAATTCTCATTTCTTCCTACGTGGGCCAGAATATCAATAAGACTTTGAAAATAAATTTAAAAAGAATGAAGCGAAAAAATCATGCATACGAACAAAATTTACTTGGCTTATTAGCATTTTTTTTCGTTACCTCGTGCATTTGTTTTACCTTTTTCGTCCGCCATTAGAAAGTGGCTACAGTGCCCCCTATAGTTCGTTGGAGTTGCGAATTCATAAATTGAAATTAACCTCGGAGTTACACCAAGTGAAATTTTTTATAGCATAAAAGGATAAAAAAAAAGATTTATCAGTACTCTTGTATTTTGCTCATACAACAGAGATAATCTTACGGAAAACGTGTTTTCCTATTTTCATGCAAACCTCTCTTACAGAAATACAGCGGAAATTTCAGGTTTTTTTCCCCCTTGAGATTAAAATATTGAAGTTAGTGAACGCCTGTAGTATACTTGGGATACACACACTGATATTTTTGACTATTGTTAACAGACTTCAGTCTTCAATATTTGTTTTGTTTTCTAAATTTTTAGTACCTTCCTGAAACGTTTTACCATATTTTACTTATAACTAGGGCATACTAAGAAACTCTGCAGCATTCATTCACAACAACGAAATTTGGTGTTCTTAAAAATTGTATCTGTTTTCTTACAAATATAGAATTTTTTATACAAGAATTTCGGCTTATTGGACATATCAATGTCTCGTTTCTGACTTTAAAAAGGAATTATCAGGGAGTTTGATCTGATAAAAGAACCTTTAAGTGCTATTTTATTTCCAGAAATTCACAATATTGGTAAACTGCAGCATGAGAGTAAGGCAGTTTTGTTAATATGTCAAAGTGTTTTTTAAGAAACTGGGAGCTTTTTATAATTCTTTTTCAAACTTTTTGGTGGTTTAGTTAACAATGGCGCTGAAATCAAGGAATGAGCACCTATAAACTGCGAAAAAACAAAAATGTTTCAAGTAGTTTTCTTTTGGAAATTGTGCGGAAGGAAGTTATTGTTGACACTTCATCTATCCTTGAAACCATACAATAGTGTAGTTATAAAAAAATAAATAAGTAGTAAAACATGTTCATGGACGCATGAATTATTTGCTCTCGTGTCCCTGTTATCGAAATTTGAGGGCTTGAAGTCTGCCAAAATTTTAAGAAAAGGTATCAAATTTAGCGAGTTTCTATCGGTAATGGAAATCATCTTTCACACGCTTTGCTAGTTTCATGTCCTGCCACGTAAAGAAGCTAAAATTTTGTACCCTCAATTTATCGCCAAAACTTTTCATTCAACGCTTTTCTTCGAGTTTCGGCAGTCTTTAAGACCCTATATCTCTATAACGAGGGAACGAAGCTAAACAATTTTCGCATCAAAAAATGTCTAAATATGCTATTTTAATTGCTGCCCCATTAAACTTTTTTCATGTGGTTTCCAGATTTTTTTTTTTTTTTAAATTACAAACCGCGTATTTAACGGTATAAGCAGTTAGGCAGATATACGCTCGAAATGAAAAGGTAACGCACACTACTTATTTTAATAGATATCTCTTATGAGATAATTCTTTATGATATTTCTTAGTTCAATTGCTGCTTTCATATTATTTTTTTACATTAAAATTTTACAAAACTTTTTCACTTGTAATTGAATACAAAGAACATTTAGGCGTTAGCTTGTAAATTAATTGTAATTTTTACATTTACTTTTTTACAATTTTGAAGTATTTTTAAATTTATAATTATTCCATTTTTATTGCTACTCAGCATGAACTACACTGCCAGCTAAAAATTAAAGTTTGAGCTTCCAAAAATGAAATTTTAAGCTTCATTTACGCTTAAACATCAAAACTAAAATTATTTTCATTTGTCTATTGCATTTTTGTAAGCAAAAATAAGAATCCAAATAGTGAATTTAAAAAAAAAAGTCTTTTTATACCTTCTTCCCAGTATATGTCCATTGGAATGCATATGTATGCAAATAAAATACATCTTTATTGCTTTTTCGGTACCAAGTTCCGTATTTTTCTCAATGTAATTTGGTAATAACCACTAATGTTTGATGGTCCATGAATATTATATTCATGCAAAAGGCGAATGCCTCTCGAGCATTTTCGTCTTCCAGCCAAACTCTAGGCTCAGTAATTGCTTTAACAATGAACGGTTTTCTTTGCGCGCATACTACCACGACCAGGAGAGCTGTTTTCCGGGAACGTATTAGAAGGCAAAGCGCTAAAAATATTAGCATTTCTAAGGCTTTCAGGTAAATTACGAAGTAGTAATTAAATTTATTGTTGCAGTAAGAAGCGTCTTCCACAGGAGATATCATTTAGATTAGTGGATGATATGAAAAAATGTTTCGAAGAATTTATGCATGGATGCAAAAATTTGAAGTTTGTAAACTAGGACTTAATGGAAAATTTTCCTAAACTTTCTTTAAAAATGATAGCTCCTAAAAATATTTATGATTATGTCGTCTGTGACTATATTACGAGCAAGAACAATTTTGAATGATAAAAAATATTATGTTTTTCTCGTTTTATTATATATAAAATTATTATTATTATTACTTTTTGTTATCATTTGTATTACTTTTGTTCTCTCATTATTATTATTATCACCGTTATCATTATTATCATCAACACTGTTATTATAATTATCATCGCCATTATAATTATTACCAACATCATCATCACTATTATTGATATTACCAAAACCATCTTCATTATTACCAACACCATCATCATCAATAATATAATTATTATGCTTGTTTTTATCAGTTTTGTTATTATTATTGTTTTTATGATTATCGTCAGTATTATTCTTATTAGGGTAGACCGGGGCACGTTTACGCATTGGGTACGTTTTTGCAGAACCCTTTTTCAAAAACGAGTTATAACTGGAGAGCCAACAGTCATAGTAGATTGATGCTGCTCCCTATCAAATATCCTCAGAAGTTTTTGAACATCAGTCGAGCTTCGGTTTAGCATGCGGGTAGGAAACTCTGTTTTCTACCAAGCCGAGTAAATTTTTGTTGAACGTTTTGAAGCTTATTGTGAATGAATAATACTTTGCTAAAAACAAATAAACACATAAATAATAGCAGTATTTTATCCTTTTTTGAGAATATTATTTGTATGGAAAAGTTATTAAATTTTTTTGCCCAGTAAAAAAAAACCAAACTTGCTGACGGGGCACGTTTACGTTCTTACTGTGTCTTACTACTCATTATAACTTCCAAACGGGCATCGGACGCTTTTTACCCTCTGTACTGTTTCAAACCTTTAGTATTTTTAGTTTATTTATTTTTTAAAATAACCATTCATTTTAAATTAAGTAAAAGATTCGTCTCTTCTGGCTTACAATCATAAAGTGATGTCTTCGTGCTTGTTCAGCTTTAGCTTTATACACTATTCAGCCTTTGGTACATTTTCTTTAATTTAAAGATGGTAAGACATTAAGTTCAAACAGGAGCACGTTAGATGTCAAAATAATGAAAAGACTTATCAATAATCCAAGTATTTTCCCCAGTAAGCCTTCCACATCATTACATATGGAATACTTCAACTAAGACCATTTGAAAAAGTAGCGCCAAAGCTTAGGAACCAGGAAAGGAAAAAAAAAGAGGATGCTCACAATCCTAACTGATGCTCCAATTAAAGAAGCCCTCAGACAAGAGCAGTTAGATGCTCCAAAGAAAAGAAACAAAATGGGCAGAACAAAATAAAAAACAGAAATTACTTTAAAATTTAAAAGTTTCTATTCAAGCAGAAATAGAAGATATGAAAGAAAAAAGTACAAAACCGTAACCTGCGACAGGGAAAAGTTGGTACTCTCTGTAAAAAGGAAATTAATGAACGATTCTGTTACTGTTGTGCTTGAATCTATTGTTTGAAAGCACACAACCAATCGAAAAGATTACAAGACAGGGTTCAACGTCTTAGATGTCAAAACGCAGTCCCATGACAAGTATGCGAAAAGAAACATTTTATTTTTGTTAATAACATCTAACAGTGATGAAAAAGATGTCTAAATAGTTTCTGTTTTTACTTAGCAATAAGTTCTATGATTTTATTTTAGCCTATAAAATTATTTTTTAATTAATATTTGTGATTTTCTTATTTTTAAAGTTTTAAGATAAATATACTATTTAATTTTGGTTAAATATCTATTTCACTTACGATTTGGTATCATTTTTAGTATGCGTGAACGTGCCCCACTCGATGCCTAAGTGCTTGTCCTTGCCCCGTGTTCGGGGCAAGTTTACGCAACCGACTTGAACTCAAAAATCTTTTTTTTTTACAGTTAAAAACACAAGCGGAGCAACAATTGAATATACAAATTTTGACTTCATTAACTGCTTCATAAAACCACAATGCCTAAAATTTCCTAGGTTTAAACATAAAAATTAGAAAATTCATTGAAAAAAAACCTTGTAAATGTGCCCCGGTCTACCCTACTATTATTAACAACAACAATAATAATAATAATATCATCGTCATTATCATTATTTTATTTACCATTATCTTAATTCCCATCATTATCATCACCAGTATTATTATTATGATTATTATTATTACTATTATTAATATTAATTACTTTTTTTATTATTGTTATTACCATTACTGTTATTGTTGTAGCATTCTGTGCAGTTGTCCTTAAAAATTTTCCTAGATTAGTTGAAATGTGCTTGTGTGTGTGTGCGTATCAAACAGTTGCACATTGAAAAGTCTGGTCTGTAAAACATTATATTTAAAATTTTAATCAATTCTGAATTTTGTTACTACTTAAAACTTAGCGTTGAAAAGCACAGTTGATTTATTTTTTTAATATATACTTTAGTTTGGCAGTTAGATCATAAAAATAATATGCACAATTTATAATTGTATGAAAAAAGACATTGTAACTAAAATTGACACTTAAATTTGCACATTTCTACTCTGTTAGCTCATGGTAATTCTGAAAATTCTTCATGAAAATCGCAACCCCATTTAAATCCTACATGGCAGTTATGTCCATCCGTACGTAAACAATTTTTAGATGCAGAGAAACTTTTCTGTTTTTGTAATGATGAACTTAAAAAATCAATACTGGAAAAATTGGAAATAAAATGAAGTGTCAAACAGTCTAAGCTTTTTATAATGATCGCTCTTCCTGGTATGTAACTGTTGGATGTAAACCTCTAAGGTATGTAAGTAAATGATTCTTACATCTTTCCTAAAGACTCAAATCCATAAGTTTACCTTGAAACGAAATTTAAAAATGTACTTTTCAAATTCATTGCTTCCCACATTTAAAACACAACATTTCTTAAAACGTTTTGAAGTGTCCCTAATCCAAGTAAATACATCGAAGATTTATTGTAACATTTAACAAAATTTATGCATATTTTCGAAAATTACACTTTTTTATGCCTATGCATTGTTACGGGCTGGATAGTTGTTTCCCCTCGTTTTATCGTTAAATTTTGTTTTTACATAAAATACGTATCATCTTTACTACATATTGTATGCTCAAAAGGCTTAATACTTTTTGTTATTCCACACTATATATTGCTATTATCTTAAAGCATCTCTTAGAAGATTTTTACATCATTTTATCAATATTTTTCGTGTCTTCTCGTTGTTTTGCAATGTAATCAAATAATTATTACAAATAAAAAAAACTCGTAAAAAACATAGGTTAAACAACAATAAATAGTATATTAATATTTATTAAAAATTATGTTGTTCTTATTGTAAAAATACGTTCTCCAACGGTGAAAAAACTAGAAAAATTTAACAATGAAAACACAGAACCAATGAATTTACAGATTAAAAAAATACTCAAAATATACTTGATATATGTAAAACGGAGAAGGATATGTACACATTAAAGAACTTATGATTATCTTCTCAATAAATACTAATAAGGGTTACTTCTTTACAAAACATTGATATTATTAACAACTTTTATTTAAGTTTGTGGGTTTCCAGGTCAGTGGGACTCCAGGACTCCTCTTCAGTCTTTTGCAACTCCAGATAACCAGCTGTAATTGGCAGAGAACACGCGCGCGCTACTCAACTCGGCTCTGCGGAGACGCAAGCGGAGATAACACACGTCCGTTCAGTCGAAGAGGAGTTTTCTCGGAGCTAAAGTGCAGTGTGCGTTCGCTCGACAGCGAGCTTTTCTAAATGTTACTTTTTAACCTTTTAAATCTGTAATCTTTTAGTAGCCTTTTGCTCGTTTTAATATTTATGTAGTTTTAGCACCAATAAATGTGTTATTTGGAGGATAAGTAACACTCGTCTTTAAGTTCTTGACTAGTTTCTCAAAAGAACTGATGTGGATATGTGTGTTCAAATAGGTTAGAAATGTTTTTTTTTAGGAATGATACTTTTATAAAGAAGTAAAGTGCTATGAATAGAAAAATGTTTTTATTTACTCAGAAGCATGACTTTTAAAAATTAAAAAAATATTTAATTTGTATATTTTATTAAGTAAAACTCATAACTGTCTTAAATTATACTGTCATTCTGTTGAAAAAAAGAAGAAAGTCAATCTCTGTGTTAAAAATACACTGCCTAACTTTTTTGGAAGTTATAAATTTATATTAAAGCATTTAAGTAGGCAGTGTTCTTCGCGAGTACACCGTCAAAAGTTACCAGTTGTATTAACTTCTGGATTAAGAAAAAGAACTGTGACGAATATGTTTTGTGTTAAAATTTCAGCAAGGATAAATATTCCGTAACCGGGTGAAAAATAACTCCAAATAATACTTATCCCAACTTCGTCAAAAAAGATTATGACAAAAGTACTTCAGCAAGATGAGTAGATTTCTTCGGAACTGCGATGGGGTTTTCATTTTGGTGGCTTTTGCCAAAATCCCTTCGCATATCATGCATTCCAAATCGATCCCGAAAACTTTAGTTTGAAGTGCTGCCAAAAAAATAAAAATAAAATAAATAAACTATATAATAAATTATTGTTCTAGTATACTTACTTCAGATGTAGAAGAATTGTACGATTTTTTTTAAGTTTAAATTATATGAAAAAATTATAAATATTTATAAAGACTTAAAAAACACACTAAACACATTTAAAGTAAAATTAGAGTTTTGTAAATCAACGACTAATAGAGATCGGGAGAAAACAATATAGGTTCATATATATTTTAGAGGAAAACTATAGTGCAAAAACTCATGTTTATATTGTGGCAAAACTTCAGAAACAATCAATATTAATTTTAACACTGCGTTGGAAATACGATTTTTAAATTTTCTGAAATATAAGTCTAATTCCATTGACGACTAACGATAGACAACTCTTTTTTCGATATTCCCACAATAACTAATTAATACTAAAAAAAAGCTAACATCGTAGCTTTTAACTGTAAAATTATTTATGTTTTTCAGAAATATTTTTGGTTCAAATGTTGTCAAAAATGGTTCAATCGATATCGAAAAAACTTTGAACGCAAAACATGGATGTTGGAAAACATCAATGCTAAAAACATCGATGTTTCGAAAACATCGACATCGATGTCACACCACTAGTTCATTGGCTAAAATTGAGATTACCAAATGTTTAAGCAGTGCCTAACCGATTTTTAGAAACCCAATTTTAATGACTTTCATTGTTTTCAGTGCTGCTATTTTTTCAAAAAATTAATTAGCTACCAAAATGAGGAGTAGAACTTCGTTTGAAATGTTTTTGTATAGTTTTACTTCCTTTTACAAAAAAGAAAGTATTGTATTCGCAAAAACAATTTCACTCAAAAATCGGCCTTAATTTCCATTTTGCTCACCCCCAATGAATGTTGAGTTCATTTTTCAACCCGATCACACGTGGATATATGCCTAGGAAAGTACAGACACCCGATATATCCATTTTGACGATCCCCGAGTTAATTACAACGAGTTTTCTCGTGACGTCTGTATGTACGTATGTATGTGCGTATGTGTGTATGTGTGTATGTATGTGTATGTATGTCATGTGTGTGTATGTGTGTGTATGTGTGTATACCTCAAGAACGGAATGTCCTAGAAAGTTGAAATTTGGACTCCTAGTGAGGTCTAGTTGTGCACCTTCCCTTTTGGTTGCATTCGGGTGTTTCTAAAGGGGTCCTTTGCTCCTTTTTGGAGGGAAATCATTGTTAATTTCGATGTAAACTCAAGTGGTGTTTTAATTTAGCGTACACTTGGCGATATATCGCCAGTCTTTTGGTCGCCAAGTTTTGTCGACAACTTGGCGACAAATTTGGCGATTTTCTTTTTCTGGTTTCAATTTGGCCACTGTTGGTGATATTTAGAAAGTAAACTATTGAATCACATTAAAACTGCCAACAATGAGAAAATGGCATTAAATTGGAGTAAAAGGAAGTCATGTGATGCACACATCAGCTCGTTTTAAGCATATGATACGGATCACAATAAGTATAACTGCAAATGTTCTTACGAAAGGAAGTTTTACTAGTCAAGAACACATATCTGTAAAAACAAAACTAATTATTACTTGTCTTACGAAACATTTTATTTTTAAATTTAGAAGTCACATGACATTTTATGTAAGGCAATAAAGTATATAAGGCAAAAACATGTAACTGTAACTACCCCTTTTTTTCTATTAATGGCTTTTCTTGTAACATAATTTTAAAAAAAAATGTACGGCTTCGCTATAAAATTTCTTAAATCAACCTAATAATTAGTTAATTAAACTTACTATTTAGTTGTTTTACGAACTAGTTTACTCAGTTATATTTAAAATTGCTTATAATTAGTTACTTTAAAATTAATTAACTTAATTAATCCTCATTTAAAAAAAATTAATAACTTTTAACTAATAGCTTAAAATTTCAGCTATTTGTAAGCGTGCTAGCAACCCTCTACAGAAAGGTCTACACCTTCAAAATCAATAGTTATCATTTTTAAATTTCAGTATTATTACTAAAGTCATTTTCTAATTTTAAAAAGAGATGAAAATCCACAAAAAGCATACTTTTTCTTTCTCAGAAAACATCGTCCGAACCATTACAGCACTGCAAATTAA
>NC_072733.1:12183052-12354438 GCF_026930045.1 Uloborus diversus | reverse complement strand
ACCTCAAACGCTTTTGCAAATTCATGTGGTGACATTAATTTCATAATTGAATTGACATTTTTTTTTACAATTTTTAACTAATAATATTTGGCAGAAAATGATAACAAATCGTTTTTCCTTAAATCTAAATGTTTTTACAAGATACTGCCAGCAAGCATTGAAAGTTCTATAATTTATAAGCATTTTATTTCCTCTGCATCTCCTTTCAAAAAACAAAAATTTGACGCTGTAAATACTTACGTTGCATAAAGAGAAGATTTAACTTGGAGTTTTATAGCTTGAAGGAATATTAAAAACGATACATAAGTCAATTTTTGTCAATGATCGGCAAAAATAAAAGCCCTAACATTAAAACATAAGTTAAAATGGGTTTTAATATCAAGTCACATTTATTTAAAAAAAAAATTCTGCAACATTCAGCATTTATAACACAAACCACATGTTAAGACATCCTCACGTACATCACAAGTGTGTGTTTTGTTTACATCCACTCGTCGCCAAGCACGAAATTGATCGCGCCAAACTGAATACAGAGATCTATCGTTAAAAAAATTTAATTTACACAATTTAAACTTTTGCCTTGTCTTAAAGTGTTGTTTTTCAATAACGTTGTGATTGGAATAATCGATTTAACAGGAAAACTAACTATAAAAGACCCAAATAAAGTGTCAGAAGGGAATTTTAGCACACCGGAACACATGTTCTTGATATAATTACGCATTAGGTAAAGAAATAGGAATGGACTCACTCAAGTAAAGCTACATACGTATAATTTGAACATTATAGAACAGTAATATGAGCATTAAAATCTTGGACTCACCTTTAATTTTCCAGATTCTGGGTTTTTCCACAGCACTGTCATACGCTCCATGTTAATCCTACGGGAGAAGAAGAAACACTGCCTCAGGCGGTCTTCGACCAATAGGAAAATGATACCGCGTTGTCGCAACTCTGAAAACTACGTTTTCATATAGGGACTCTAGTCATAACCGAGGAGGGGATGTGACTACCCATGAATTTGCCGATTGAGGAAGAAGGCAAATAGTCTTCGTATCCGTCTAGTATGTGTATAAGTCGTGTGCAAGTGGTGGAAGAAAAAAGAATTAAAAATATTTTGAAAATTTACGAAACATAGCAATTTTAAAATGTTTGTTTCCTTTTTTAACGATACCAAAAAGGTTTTTAAATGTTTAGAATGCTATACACAGACCCGTCATTTAGGTGATTGGAGGGCATGCGCCCAAATGCAAAATTGTAAGGGGGCTCAGATATTTTAACCATGGTTTAGCAGGATATTTTCCCCATAGAAGCGGATTTCAGGACAGATTAGAGTCATTAAAATTTTACATTTTTAATTACAATTATTAATGGCTGGAGAAGAAATGTTTTTACATTTTTGCAAAGAAAAAGTATTAAAAGCAAGGAAGTTCTAATTTCTAAGGGGAGGGGGGCTCAAGCTCCCTATATGGGCGCCCTTGTTCGAGACGTGTCTGAATTTTAGAAACATCATAAAATTAGGCATTTTTATAAGTATTTTGTTTTTCCCCTATGAAACGTATTGAACACAAACCCTTTGCCCCCCCCCTCTCCCATGAAGACTTTGAAATGACGAGCTTGATCATACACAAATTTGAATTAAAAATTATCTATTTCTCAAGGAGGGGGGGAGGGAATAGATATTAGATCACACATTCAGGAACGCCTTGAACTAAAATTTTCGGAAGACGGAACATTCTCATTTTGCTGAATGAAATTTCAGTTTTATCGAATGATAAAATACGAATATGAGAATCGTCATAAAATAATTCCGAAAATGATTGGCGATTCCAATGAGAAAAAGTGGGCGTTGCCCGGATGATCAATGTCGGACCGAAACCTGTAACTAACCGTGGCCGTAATCGCATTTTACATAGCAAGCTTTGTTGATTTTCCCATTTGTTGCGAGCTCTAGCCTATTTCGCATTTCTTTTTACATAATAATCTCTTATTTGTGCAGTATTTTTATATATTTCAGTGTTAGGGGGGTATTATGTTTAGTTTCGTCCAGTGTTGTAGTATAATATCTGTACAACTGTCATTAATGTCAAGTAGTACTAACATAGCTTCCTTGTTATGTTTACGTTATCGGTGTGAATTTATAATGTTACTGATATAGCGTTTGACTCCGCATTGCATGTTTCGAGTGTTTTTTATCTCTTAATTGCAAAAAGATAATTGTACCCCCTGTGCTTTTATTATTTTAAACATTTTCTGGCAGAAGAGATTCGTTACAGCGGAATGTTTTGAAAATCAAATGATACTGCAATACGCTTTTGTTCACTGCTCATTTTTACTTATTTCAAGTTAATTTCTCTTCATTTCCATGCACTTTCTTTAAAAATTTTATCAGAAGTACACATTGCAATAGTGGCTTTGTTTATACTCGATGAGTGGTATTTGTAATGTAAAACTAAAGTGCAAACATCTAACAGTCTCAGACTAATTTTAGCATTTGATAATGCATAGGTAAAAACAAAAACTTAGAAAATGCTACACATGATAGATAAATTTTGTCTCCCCTTATATATCGAACGTTAAAAATTATCCAATGTCCAAATATCTTATGAGAAATATTAATGTTTTAAAAATGGTCTTGAGATATAAAAATTGAATTCTAAAAAACTTCCATACATATATGCATGTTTAGTTGGATAAACAAACACGGAAAGATAGATGGTTTGTTTTTAGTCAAAAAAAGGGGGAATTTCTGAGTTTTGGGGAGGGGTATGTCCTCTACTCCTTTGCTACATCCTTGTATTCAGTTTGTGATGTATTGAAAACTTTTTACAAAAGTCTCAAGTGGTTTGATTGAAAAGAATACAGGGAATGAAATCCCGTTGTGACGAACTTTCAATGAAATATTCGTTTCAACGTAAAAAAAAAAAATTTGATTCCTGGTCTGAGTTTCAATGCATTGCTTAAATTCCATTGCAACAAAATTCCCGGTGCAATGTACAAAATGTGAGGCTCCTTGAAGTTTGTGGTAGGGAGATTTCAGTGTACATAGATTTGTAGGGTTTAAAAATACTCTTAGTTGAAGACTTTTGATATCTATAAGTTGCAAATGAGCTCAAAAGAGTATATTTATTATTACATACTTTATGTTTTAATCATAGTAAAATTTTCATGTTGTGGTTTTTTTCCGTGATTCAAAAGATGACTAAAGTAAGGCTAATACAGTGTATATCGGTTAATTGAATAAACTGCATTGATAATATCAAATCGTCAAAAATAACAAAATTCAGCTTTATTGAAGCTGTTTAGAAGAAAGTTGATTCATATAAGCTGCGGCCATTGTAACAACAAGATCCGTGGGGCCCATACATCGGGAAATCACTTCAGTGATAGAAAGAGGGGACCCTCGGAGAGTGATGTAACAACAAGAAAGTTTTTAGTTATTGTATTCAAGTTAAAGGACCCTGGTGCATTGGCAAGCAAATGCAGAACTATGTGGACAAAAAGCATTTCGTTGACCCTGTTCTTGTCATTTTTGCAGAAGATTTAATTCAAGTATCACACTTGTTCCTTTCAAAACTAGCTGGTTTATCAATATTGGCAGATTTAATAAACAAAATTATCTGTCATATTGGTAACTTGCTAATCAATTATTTCGGCATCACAGTGCTATGGATAAAATTGGAGTAGAAATTAGAAAATTTTCTTTGCTATTGCTTCAGAGAGAATTTGATTTAGGATTGATTGGCTGGAAGAACCTGAAAACTGGAAACAAAACATCCCATTTTTTGAAACCTGTGAAAATATATTTCGTAGTACAGTCCATGTCACAATTGTTGGAATTTTTCTGTGGGCAAATCTACTTAAAAAGTGATTAAAAATGAAATTAATCCTGGCTAATCAAATCAATCATTGTCAAAACAAGCTTTCTTCTAGAAGAATCACCGTTTAACAAGTTTACAAGCCTCGTTCTTAATAGAGGTAATCTATTTTTGTATACCGAGTAGCACTGATAGTGAGTTGATCTACATATTGATATATCTGCTACAATTTTATTGTGTTTAAATGTTGTGCTGTCACTTTTTAAGTGTACATAAAATGTAACTCAAAGTATTTCTCATACATTCACTAACTTTTATTTCAGTTTGAACTACGATTGGCAAAAACCAGTTTTATTTTTTCCAAGAAGAAATATTAAAATATCGAAGCTAAAACTGGGGGGGGGGGGGGAGTCAGGTTTGTAAAGTGTAAATGTCAATATAATTTTATTTTTCGGGAAAAGATTTTATAGAGAAAAGAAAATTTTACAGTTAGCTTGAGATAACTTGAAACCTCATAAGTCTAATATTCCTTCATCTTGATGTTTACAATAGGCCTCAAACCCTTGACAAGGCTATGGGAACTTCCCATAACTCAAAGGTTTTAGCTGGTTGCTAGAACTTCAAATTGTCTAGAGTTGACTGTATTCATATTTCTCATTTTATGTTTCAGTTAATGCCCACAGACATATCTAGAAAAAGTAGGCGGGTAGGAAGAGCCGCTGCCTGTCTTCTTTACTAATAATAAATCTGAAAATCTCTCTGTCTGGATCTCTGTAACGCGCATAGCGCCTAGACCGTTCGGCCGATTTCATGAAATTCGGCATAAAGTTAGGTTGCAGTATGGGTTTGTGCACCTCGAAGCGATTTTTGGTAAATTCGATGTGGTTCTTTTTCTATTCCAATTTTATGAACACAACTATCATAAGATGGATGAGTAAATTACGAAGTTATCATAACGTAGAACCGTAACATGGGCACAAGTCAACTGGCGAGAAAATTATCCACACATCGATAACATTGTAAATACACTGGCGAACCAAAAGACCTTTTAATTTTTCTATTACGGGCAAAGCCTGCGGTACCACTAGTTATAAAATAAAAGTATTTGAATCAAAATAGATTTAAACATTTAAATTTTGATGAATTGATTTTTTTTTTTTTTTCAATTTCAAAAGAAAATTGAGTTTGGCTTTGTAACAGATTGAGTGTATTATTTTTTTAATTTTTTTATCACCCAGATATTACGACTAACCCCAATTTAACGTATAAAAGTTTCAGTCCCGATGATTTCGTTAAATCTGTGTTCAACTGTAGCTATGACAGAGTAGTGCCGCTACTTCCGACCACTGACCTAGTTAGATCATGACTATCAGATGAATCCATGTACTGGAAAGAAAATACTTTCTTAGCAGAATTTTGATGAACCTAACTTAGTTCCTTAATCAGGAGTTATATTAATTTGCTTTTGGAATGATTTTCTTTATTTTTTATTAATGATTATGCTGTTAGGATTTTAAATGGAACTAGATTGAAATTTCACATTAGACACAAAATAGATAAACTATTTTAAATTGGTATTAAAAAAAAATAACATACAGATTTTAAAAAAATAACTCGACATTAGATATTCTGTTAAAATTTTTATTGAATATTCGGTATTCAATTCATCTCTTCCAACAGCAATATGATTACTAGATATTAACAGCTGCTTTTAACTGAATCATTTTGTCGAGTAATTGATTAGATACTTCATGGAACAAAATTTTTTCTATTTAATATAAGAATGAAGTTTTGACTATTTTTCTTCAATCGCTATCGCCATGAATCCAATCCAGTGTTTATGTTGAGAGCCAAGATAAGGAAAATGCCTTAGTATTTGCAACAACTATCATAATTTTCAAGGATATAATGTATGCCGAGTTATAGAATCAATGTAAATTTAATAACCGACTAATGCTATGCATTTCCAACATGTGCACTTTAAAGTAAATCATTAATCGTGTAATGGTATGCTTTTTACTGTCACCGAACGAGTGTTTCTTAAAGCCTGGTACTGTTGCTGGACAACATATTGTGCCTGGCAATAAAGTGTCCGAATGAAAAAATGATTTTTACAAGCAATAAATAAAAACCTAATGAATTTGTGCTGCATCCAAAAACATTACTTTTAACAGCATTTAATAATTAAGGTAGGGAGATCGAGTTGAACATTTTAAAAATAACTCTTAAACATTTACAACATTTAGCATTTTCAACAAAAAATGCTAAATTTATTATAATTAACAACCATTACATATTGAGATTCCACGAGACAGAAGAAAATTTGAGAGTTTTGATAAAAGTTATGAAAATAAGCAAGTCGAAGGGTTGACATTCTTTTTTATTGATATCGTTCAACATTCTATAGTATGATGCTTTGATTACACGTTTTAAATTTAAGAGATAGTATCGACAGCAAGTTCATGCATCATTCAAGGATAAAAATTATCTTTCAATGATTTTCATTCAAAAATGTCGATATTTTTTACTTTTTCAATAATCAAAGCAATTTAAACATTTGAAGGAATAGAACAAAAAAAACTGTTGCCGGTGGACTCGAAAGTAAGACTCTAGATTCATTTTCACTCCTCAAAATGCCCTCTTTCCCCCAGTCTCCGAGTGGATGAAATTGATGGAAAACACGAACTTTGTACATATAGTTTTCCTTGAGCTACATGTTTTACAAAACTTGGAGAATTATATGATTGCTAATACCAGGTGGAAATGTTTTCTGTCACTAAGTTTTACCGTTGATAAAGATTGCTGGGGATTGAATTCAAAAAACAGCAAACTAAATTTGAGATAGAGGTTTTTGTAAAATGAACAACACTGAATTAATGCTGTAAATGCCAAGAAAATTTAAATTTCAGTATAGAGGTTGTCGAGAAACAGGGCCAAACACTTCAATTCCGAACAAAATTCGTCAAGTTTAGAGTATTAAAATTAAAACATCAAGGTAGAGGAAAACAACAAAAAAAGATGGATATTCATCAAAAGATGGGGCTGAGGAGTCTATTTATAACTTCAGAATTCTTAATATTTTACTCATTTTTTACAGATTTCAGAACAAGGTAATTTTGGGTTTATGTCACACACTAATTAAAATTTTCTTGTAGCAAATTCTTAAGGAGCTTTATTCTTGAATAGGCCTTGACAACATCAATATTTGCAGCGAAGCACTTTAATCAGATTTAATTTACAGCACAAGCCTTTATCAGATGTGTTTACCTTTCGAAAGGTAATACTTTTCTGCTGAAACATTCATTGAAATATTTTTCTTCTGAAACTGCTTTGAAGTTATGTATACGAATTTTCAGTACTTGTAGCTTCATTCTCTCATGGAAATTCAGCATTTAAAATGTCAACATGCCAGTAAGATCGTTTGCAAGGCAGAACAAATTTATAAAACACTTCTGACTGTGCAACGATCCAACTAGTTAAAACGAAGTATAAATCCATATCATTCATATAGAGTTGACAGGAACAAATCACCTGAATAAAATTCTCAAGCTCAAAATGCATCATCTTCACTCCAAAACATATTAAACTCAAGATACGCACGATTCAGTAACAACATCACAAAGGTAACAAAAGCTATTTCACAACATATCGATTAGCAAAACTAAATATTATATTCAGGAATATGTTTCACAATAATAGCGACCGAAACAAAGATGACATTTCACATAAATAAGGCATAACTAGCGAAGTAAATGTCCATCACTTAACACTGTGCAAATGTAAACAAGCACATTATACAGACGGCTCTAGACAAATCACCAAGCGTAAAATCCACAACCGAGCTATTTTAATTGAAACTTTATTCCATCTAAGACACAAACAATTCGTTAATTTCGCCAAAATCTTTTTTTGAGATTAAGAAATACGAAAACAAATGACTTCGATTAACATGCGTTTGCTATTCAGAGGAACAGCGGTTAAAGGGCTATTTTGGTTAATCGTGACGCCAGAAGAGGGCGTCTTGGACCGCTGGAATCGCCAATTGCTGGGTCTCCGTTAAAACTTATAAAATTTACATTGCATTGATTCTCAGACGGGCTCCCTCAAAGGACGGAACCCTAGTTTCTGGGGCTTCTAGCTGACGTGGCCTTGACTGATGGGAATCTAATCCACGTCCTCCTGCCCCACACATAGGAAAGCACGATCACTTGGCTTTTGGCCCTGATTAAAACTTAGCAAGTACACTTTAAGGAAGAAATAACGTTAATATAATATAAATATATATTAATTTCCATTTGCACACGCATATTCACCAAATTTCAAGCCACGCTTACTCTTTTGAACTCTAGGTGGCAGGGCTGCACGGGGTCACTCAAAACTTCCGGCGGAAGTCTTATTTGTATTGCTATTTACGACGAATTGCTCTGTTTACGTATTTGTAATTTGATTGATTTTTTAAAATTAATCATGAATTTCAAAGGCGCAAAATTTTCGTAAAAAGAGGGGATGTTATTCTGCTTTCGGGTACAGCATGAGGACAGGAGCAAATAAGATGTCAGAAATAAAGATGTTCATCGCAAATTTCTAAAGGTCCTGATCGTCGAATGAAAGCCAATGCTTTAAAGCGAAAGGATTGAATCTTAATGAATATTATGTAGTAAACACACTTTGTGCGAGGTTTTTACGAGCTGGAAACATTCACCTTAATTTCATCAGCTTTGTATTTTTACTGTAATGTGTGAAGATCTATATTGATCTATATTAAATTGATTATTAGAAAAACACAACCTGAACAATTTTTTATTTGCTTCCTGCAAAGCTGAAAGTTTCCAGTGTTTTGACGGGTTTCAAACAGTTTGATTTGTGTGATTAAAATAAAGAACCACTATTCATTACCTCATGAGAAAAAAACTTCCCATAGCTCGAACTATCAATAACTCGAACCATTTAGCCCGTCTCTTGGGACTTCGAGTTATTGACGGTACTTTAATATTAGGCGCTCTAATTGTAAACGAATTTAGATATTCGACAATCGGTAAACAAACACATTAATTAAAGTTATAGTATAGTATCATAGTACAGCTATTGGTATTACATTCAAAGCAATTTTAACGCAGGAGAAAGCACTCGGAGATTAAATTTAAATTTTGTTATCTTTCAATTTTTTTTATGCCTATCAATCTTGCTACAGAAGCAAGTTGATTAAACAAAAAAAAAAAAAAAGTGATGAACAAATATGTAATAAAATATATTAAATATCAAACCTGAAAATTAGGTAGCAACTGTAATAAGTGTGTGTGAACTGAAAAGCTACAGGGACTCTAGTCATAGCCATTCTGTGTGAACACAGTGCAGAAAAGCTTCCATCTTTGAAAAAACAGCTTCAACTTAAGAATAGGGATTACAATTCACAACGTACTTGCAATCCAGTAGATTTGTGATTCTTGAAAGCAGACTTTGTATCAAATTTATTTCTGTTTAGAGGTATTCATAAATGCTTATCATTGAAATCGCGGTAATGATCGACAAACGAAGACTCGTTTTTTTTTTTTTTTTTCTTTTTTTTTCTTATTTCTGTATTTAAAGGATCAGGAAAATCAGATCCGTTGATCGACGATTTTTGAGAATAGCAAAGCCTATTAAAACAAAATCGCTTTCGCTATGAACACCTATCTCTAGCAATGGAGATTGGCGCTTAACCGGAAATAAGACTCGCTACTTCCGGTCTACGTCAGTGGTTTGTTTGTTTATTTAGGTATTTGGTGAATAAACGAAATGAGAGTTTGTATTTGTGAATCTAGCTTCGCCTTTACAGTTCATAAGAATTTACCTTATTTGAAAATATTTTGGCAACGGCAGTTCAGAAGAAAATTTTTCATTTTTCAGAGAAACAATTTAGTTGCCAAGTGCGCGATAAACCACGCCAAATAGAGACCTGGAAGGCAGTTTAACAACGTCTTTGGTGATAACATCGGTAATTGTAGCAGAATTGCTCGAGTGTGCTGGCAACGATATATATTGGTCTTGAGCCGTTATGCCGGCTGAATAGGGACAACCATTCTGTTGCAGTTACCAGTTAACTAAGCTTCAGTTGTTGCGGTTCTCTTCAAAACCAGAAGCAGCGATTTCTTAGATTAAAACGTTGATTGCCATGGCTAATAAAGATGTAGACATAGGAAAGTTGTCACTGGAAGAACCTACAGCAGATTGGAAAGATTATTTACGTCTTAACATGATAAGCGATCGAAGAACACAGTCGTACGTTAAAGCAGCCAAAATTATTGTGCTGTTTCAAGGCCCAGTATGCCAAGAACGAAAAGAAGTAACTAGTGCCATGGCAGAGTTATTTAAAAATTCAAGTCGCATAATTTCGGACGAGACGTATCGCAAAGAATATCTTTCATTCAATGCTGAGAGAACAGATGAATTTCATATGTACTTTAAGAAACAATTCAAGAAAGCTTGTGAAGAAGGGTCCAACTTAATCGTCATTGATTCTTCATTGACATATTTACGGCAATTGGAATTTTATTTCTTTTTAGCTCGAAAATTTCAATACGTTGTTTTGATTGTTCCACCTCTAGTTAGTGTTGATGTGACTAGCCCTGAACAATTTAAAAACGTCAAGATGAGCCAGGCACAAAGTTTGATGCAAACTGGTGCTAAGTTGTCATCAGTAGGAGCCGTAAATCATTTTGATCACTACTTTTGTGCATGGTTTTTACATGAAGCAGACTCTGAATCTCTACGAACAGAAGCTAGTTTGTACATGCAAGATTGTTTTGAGAACCTTGATCGCTTTGCATCACGTTATAACCGAGTTTGTGATGTTCAAAACTTTAGAGCTTATTTTAATTTAGAAGATAGACGACAGGATTTAGCTTTCTGCGTTATTTCCTGTTTTGAACGTTTAAAGAAGCAGGTCGACTTTTTTAAACGAAAATGTGTGGCAGACATGTATGGAAAAATGTCCAAGCTGATCATTATTGGTTTCATAATAACCAATCATGTAATTGCTGCACGAGTGCAACTAACTTACAAGCAAAAGGAGTTATGTGATATGCCCAATGACTGGGATGAGAACTCCCACATAAAACCTGTGTATTTTCCATCTGAGAAAGTGGAGGAAGCTAAGATTTCTCTTAATGAAGATGCCAGATTGATAGCATGTAAAGCTAATCCCACTCTTGTCAACTTTGGTGATCCATGGTACGAGCCACTTACACAGGTCAACTTGCGTGCAAAAGGAAGATCTTCTCACATTGTTCTTGGCAAAGCTCCTGGTGCTCCTGCGATGAATGTTGACTATGATGTTCATTTTGCAGTTTATAGAGAGAGAATGATGAGAGCTAATCACCCGGATGACATTGAGCCCATAGATATTGGGCGCTCAATTGTGTATAGTATTGGACGTTTCTGGTATATTTATTTGAAGCAGCATTTATCAGTTGATGGATTTTTGGCTACTTGTTGTAAGCCTGAACTATTCAAAGATACTTAAAGTATGGGTATTTTCTTACTGTTAAGTTTTAATTATTCCATTTTTACAAATTTTATTGTCGACTGTTGCAAACTTTTCAAGTAAGAATTGCATAATTTGAAATATGTATGGACTGATAATTTTGATTTGTTAAACCAGTAGTGTCACTAGAGTTTGCAGTCCGAACAGTGTCACATTTTTGGAGAGTGACATTTAACATCAACTTTGTTCCTAAAAACATATGTACATGTCAGGTGCATAACTTTATCTCCTCACATTTTTTCCCTTGAAATTTTGAATTAGTGCATGGGACGCTAAATTCAGAATTCTTTCGGATCGTCACCTTTCCGGACTTCAAAACTCTCTGGATTTTAGATCTTGACTCAAAAAATAGTGAAAATTATCATATCGTGTTTCATTTGGCAGGTATTTCTAAATTTTATTATTATTACTCTTTTGTTCCTTCCTCAAGCGATGCATACTTTGGTATACTAAAAAAAAAGAAATAAATTTCAGCCACTTATGATCCGCAAATGTTTATTTCATTACTATACAAATTGCCGATTAATCCAAAATAAATTTATATTTATATTGAAAATTAGCTTTACCTTTTTGCTCAAAATGCTTCATTTTGTATAAAAAATAAAAAGTCATAAACTGATGGGGATGCTAAAACATTGCTGAGGAACTACAGCAAAAATGCTATTATTGTGCATCAAAGATTATTGTGCATTTAAAATGTTAAAATATTGTGTTTCTTTTTTTTAAGACTTATTTTTAAATTTTACAACAAGGATTTCAGATCTTCCAGAAATGCTATGTGACTCCTTTACAATATTGAACTTGTCATCTCTATTAAATACCTCTAATATTTATTTTCATTGTTCATTAGAAATGTAAACAAATACTTTTTATTTGGAGTCAAAAAAAATTTTTTTTTTTAAATTTTTAAGGTAAGAGTGATTCCAGAATATGACAGGCTAAAACAGCTAACAAATACCAAAATTATTCTTTGAAATTAAGACCTAATTTTGAGCAACATTGATATGGATAGCTCAGCTTCAAATATTAGTTTGATGTGAATATATGTTATGTGAATATATGGTAAATTCATATTTGTCTATCAATGCAGAAGGACTAGAATTTTTTTTTCTCCCTGAGCCATAACCATCTCTCATTTGTTTTAAAAATGAAACATTGATGTGATAATACGAGCTGATTGTTGATATGGCACTGGATTTCCTCATATGGTGCATAAATGAGCCTTGTTGAAGTGTTAACCGGCTCTAATACTTTTAATTTTGTGGAATTCACCCGAAGCTATAAAACATCAATACCTGTAAAATCATTTCAATTAATTAATGTATATAAGGTGATATATCGTCACCTCAGAGTAACAGTGAGATATATAATCCCAGAAATAACGCTAAGATATCTTACTGTTGCTCTGAAGTGATGATATATTCAATATTTTCTTTCTAGGGACGTTCGAAATGTAAGTTCCGTTTTGAAAATAAAGAGAACAAGTACAGATACAGAAAATAAATTTTTTGCTCAAAAATTGACCACCTTTACACTATTTTTCAACATAGCTCCTGTGATTTTCCAGGTATTGGTCACAGCAAGCACAAGATATTTTTATACCCTCTTCGTAGAATATTGCTGCCTGTGAAGTTAACCATGAGGTTCTTTCAGCTCGTCATTGCTATCATAGACAAAGGATTCCTACTGGGCTTTGACTCGGATTTTTTTGAATATTCTTTGTACAGTTCGGACCTCACTCCTAGCGAATTTCATTTGTTCCACGTTCTTAAGTCTTTCTTTGGCCATTAGTAGTACAACAGTGATGACCAGCTGGAAGAACATGTAACCTTAGGGTTAGGCGGCAACAATATTTTACAAAGAGGGTATATACAAGAACTTGTACCATACTAGGCAGCGTTAGAAATCAGTAAAAATCCTACTGGTCCTTTGGACCAGTTAACATGAATATGTATACTGGTCGTCTTTAAATTCAACACTAAATGTGTAGTAGCTAAAATTATTTACTTTATGAGAACATTTATAGAGTCATTTTTAATCTATTTCATGTTTAGCTAACTGGTTAGACAAATTTTAAAAAATTTGTTTGGTAAAATTTTGCAATTAACATTAAAATTTGGTATCTTAAACAGCCAAGTGTTTATGGAGTAAAAACCAATTTCATTAAGCAACCCTTAAAATAGGCCACCAAAAATTTGGGAATTTAATTTTTTCATTCTTACTTCGTTTCAGGATATCGCTGCTTGCATCCCCCCCCCCCTTCCCAATGGTGATGTATATTGAGTAAAATCTGGAAGTGGATGTATGATTTAAAATTATATAAAGCTTATTTAATTTTTATGAAGTATGAATGAAAAAAAAAACGTTTAAAAATGTTGATCATCGGTTTGGCTAATAGTAGCTAAACATATTCCAGGCTAATGCTTTTCAACTTTTCTAGCCAAGTGTGATCAAAAATAGCCTGTGGACCACTTATTATTTTTTTAGGGAAGTTTCACTAGTCTGGGACCAATGGACCAGTAGTAATTTCGAACGCTGCCAAGATAAATGCCTGGAAAATCACGGGTGAGCTGTATCAAAAAATAGTGTAAGGGCTGGTAGATTTTTGTGCAATAAATTTCTTTGCTGTATCTTTTTTTTTTTTTTTTTTCAAATTTCAAAACTAAACCCTCATGCATCGAAAAGAAAAAAAATTGAAGTAACACATGAAGCATTTCTATACAATCCTTCAGCTGTTTTTTGTGAAAATTGTCAACTAACCTTACAAAATGTCTAACCCTTGAAATTAGTTTTATCTGGTTACAAGTTTTATACTGTGTAACAATTGCATGTTTTAGTGTAAAATCGTTCATGAAAAATAATTAGAAAGATAGTGTTAAGGAAAATGTGAGGCACCTTATATTTTTGACAGATGAGCAGATGTCTCACATAAATTGTGTTGAGACTGTGTGAGGCATACTTTCTATTCAAATCTGGCTATCTTTAAAAGAGTTCGTACCAATTTCAACTGCAAACAGGGTAATTCTTTCCAGACCTAAAAGGTGTTCTTTTATATTAATGGTTCATCCCATTTTAATGAGCACTAAACCTTTTTTGAAACTTTTGTTACATCAAAAAATAAAAAGATTTGTCCCCTGTTGTAGATAATTACTTAAATGGGAAACATTTAAAGTAATTGGGGTGAGGATAACACTACATATTATATTGAGTCACACCAGTGCTAGGAACGCTACTGGTTAACCACACAGTATTTTTTGCAACTTATGCTGCGATATTTAAGGTTTCAAAAGTGTTCACTAGTTTATGTAAAGCTGAGCTGGAGGAAGATATTTAAGTTTTATCATTCAAACATATATTTTTCATGTCATTGTTGGTTTAATATCCTCTTAAAGTAGGTTTCATACTTTGAATCAACTTTTTCATATTTCGGCAAAACTATATTCAAAAAATAAGTCAAACCCAGCTTGTGTTTTGTGTTAAGAAATGACTTAATTGAAAAAGAGTTTAATTACATCACTTTCATATGTGCTTTCTATTAGATTATTTTGGGTTTAATGTATTTCCGAAAAAAGAAATAAACTTACCAGCTTTTTATCATTTTGGAACTTTGGTGGAATTTTGGTAATGAGGGATTTATAATATAAAATTTCATCTTCCTACCCTGGCAACTTACTTTCAGGTAAGGAGGTCCCTGAGGTTCTACTGTTTGGCCCCTAATTCCGTGAATGCTATCATAAGGTAAATATCCTATCATAAACTCTAAAGAGTTTCAATATTTCTCGACAGAATTTTCAAACTTTAAGGCTGTTAAAATTTATTTTCTGGAAGCATTGTTTACAATTGGTAGCTCCCAAACTTTATAACATTGCAACCCATTTTTTAGAAACCTTATCAATTGTACCCATAGTTTTTTTAATTTTTTTTTTTTTTTTTTTTTCAGAAATAAGACCAGCAGAGAAATAAACATTAAAAAAACTTTTTTTTTAATTTGTCGCATTTATTTTGACTGTAATATGCTAAATACCAGTCCAATGCACAGTGCATGTTCTTTCCAAAGAAAATTCTATAAGAAATGAGTTTGTGTGGGGGGGGGGGGGGAATACTGAATACCAATAATCGATTTTAAAATTCAAATGTCTTCACCATTTTGTTTGTAAATCAAATTTTTGTAAGAAATTAGGAAATTTATTGAACATAGGATTTGCCAAACTTAACACCAGCAACAGTAGGATTGAAAAGATATTTCCTGAAAATAAATTAGGTTGCAGAATTATTGCCATTCCCTCAATACTCTTTTTCAAAATTCTTGCAAAAATCTATTGCAAAGCAATCCTTTAAATTAAAACTAAATAAGATCAAAGTGAGAGTCCTGCAATCCACCAAAAATAGATGAATGGCCTCTATGCATCATGAGAAATCATTTGAGAAATGTGTGAGCATCAGTTTAGTTCAAATACTGATGTTTACAGTAAAAGTGTTTTGAAAGATCCATGATAGAGAAAAACTTTTATTTCTGAACAATAGCTTCTGTTGTCATTGCATATTCCAAAAAAAAAAAAAAAACCCTTCAGATGATGCAAATGTATTTTTATGTATTCTTGTTGCTGTGTAGCTAAGGTACATTGATGTACCCATTGTAACTGACTGATCTTTTAAGATTTGGAACTTGCCATAAAACCAAGGGCTCTTTTTGAGTTAACCCCTAACTGCACCCTCTCAGTGCATACCTGGAAATACTACTTAATTGTACACTTATGAAAATGAAGATGGTTAACATATTTTTGACAAAAAAAAATTTTTTTTTGACTGTTTTTAAAGATTTCATGTTTTGTACTTTTATCATTCTGTGAAGTTCCTGTGGTTAAAATGTTTGTAAGAAAATTTTTGGCAGTAAATAAAAATTAAAAAACAAGGCTGCTTTTATGTTTTGTTTGTCAGCTTTACGTAATTTATTGACTTATTTAGAAATCAACTTGTTTGTTTATTTACCTATTTATATATAAGTGATTATGCATAGGTCATTCTCGCAGAAACAGTCATTTTCATGTTCTTGTTGTATAATGTACAAATTTTAGCCATTCAGTTAGGCGTATCTACTCGAGTCCAATTTCAATGAATTGAGTGCACTAGTGAGTGTACAATGCTATTCAGAAAATATTTTTTTTCATACAACCCTTACATTATTTCTATCACTAATAAAGTTTTCATCTAATTCCGACCATTAAGCTCAAAATGACTTTTAATGAGAATGACTTGCATATATCATACAAGTAACTTTTGTTGGGATTATACATTAATGATCTGCAATTGATTTTGTGCCCTACTGAATGATCTGATAACTTTAGGTTTTAAGCTTTCAAGAAATGATTTTGGATCCTACCCCCCCCCCCCTTTTGAACAAAGCATAGTTAATCTAAAATTTAGAATTTAATTGAATAAAAATATTAATACTTAAATGAAAATAAAATTGAAGAAAGCTATACATTACAAAGAAAAAGTTGTTTTACCTTGCATGAAGCAAGATACAAATTCTCATTGCAGTTTTAACATAAGAATAGAATTAAGTTTTGCAGCAATTGATGTTGTTAGTAAATTTTTTTCATCTAATTTGAAGTTGATCATCCCACTGCATTAATGTGATGTACCTTGAGACATCATAAATTTCAGCTTTAGTTTTGTAAACAGAAATTAGGGTACAGATGTGATATAACCCCCATTTGGCGACATCCGATTTTTTGCACAAAATTGAAATATTTTTCTCACCAATGAGGCGATAATTTTTTAAGCATCGCATCTCTGACGAAACTAACCTGTGTTTGGCAACCCGAAGGCAATCTTAGATCTGTTCAAACGTGTTTACTCGGTTTCACACAGGAGAGATACATGTTTCATGCAATGCACCTTACCGGACAGCTTATTTTGTGTTAATTTAAATTCAGTAGTTGTGTTTTGAAGTAAAAACATTAGAAAATGCCAGTTCCTTCAAGCTTGAACGTTAATTAAAAGTTAACTCCAACGTGGTGTGTATCTGTAACGTGCCATTGTCATATGATGTATTGTTTTAGACTGATTATGAGGATTTATACCATTAAAAGGTAAGTTCTTTATTTTAGAATTCAAAAAAAAAAAAAAACTCTTACTTCCGAGATTCTTTGTTTTTACAAATCTTTGAGGGGTTCTTGTAGTTTTCAACTATATTTTTACTGTATGTAAATTAATTTTGCAAAAATAGTACGGTTATTTTGTTCTAAAAGTTAATTCTTATCGATGCCACGAATTATTTAGACATTCTATTAACAAGCCTCCTTTAGGTACTGAATTTCTGAAAATGAGTTGACTCCAGCATTTTATAAAAATATAAAGTTGTTATTTTATGTAAAATATAATAGGTATTTTGAAAGCATGTCTGGATAGCAAATAAATGTATGGTATTTTTGTATTGTTTATGTTTAGGATGTTCTGTTGAGACATTTCTACTTTTCATACATCGAAGTTTGAGCAACTAAGCACATTTTTGGCTGAAATAGTTATTGATTTTGGGGATGTTTTCTGCTTCAAACATTGCAATTTGAATCGCTTTGCTCTTTTTTAGCAGAGTATGAGAAAAGTTTTTGTTCAATGAAATCCATGTTGGAAAATAGCTTTTATTTCTATTGGTACAAATTTCATTGGTGAGCTGTTATAGTAATTTGTCAATTTAAGCATTTTAAATACTTTCTAGTAATTGTTCTTTGTGTACAAAAACTTTCTAGTTTCTGGTATATTTGAAGCGAACATTCGCTAAGTTTTTTGTTGTGGTTTTATGTTGTTTTTATATATATATTGTGTTCTGAAGTGCTTTGATTAAGGTATTTTTTTCTGAATGTTTCCTGTTGGCGCTAAAAAAACATCGCTAAGAACAATGTATGACATATGTCGTCATACCTCGTTTTCTTGGCGACGCTTTCTTGGCCCCAACAGAAAAAAGTCGCCAAGGGTGGTGTATATCACATCAGTTCCGAAATTAGTTCTCTTGGACATCATTAATAGCAGCAGAATATACTCTTCAGTGTACTTTGGAATTTCTCACATGAACAGGTAAAGACAGATAATTTTCTTTGTTTTGGAAGGTTCAGGGTTATATTAATAGGTTGTTTCATAATTAAAATTTTTAAGTATGTAATGAAATAATTTCAATCAGAACATGTGCTAATTAAAAAATGTCCTTCCATAATAATTTAAAGGTTAAAAAATGTATTGTGCTGCTAAGTCTAACTTTTTAAAAATGTAATACAGTAAAACCCCTCCTAACGGACACCCCCTCTTATGGGGATAATTTTTTATTCCCCAGTTCCAATGCAATTAACATTATTAAACCCCGTCCTGCGGACACCTCTCTATTGCGGAAAAAAACATTTGTTCCGTTAGTGTCTGCATTAGAGGGATTTTACTGTATATAATAAGAATCTAAGTGGGACAGGTTGGAACACTGTCCCAAGCTGCTCAACCAGTGTACCAAAAGCCACAAAAAAGCTTAATTCGCTGTGCTTGAAAAATCTGATGAGTTGAACCTTTAAGAACACGGACGGCGGCGGCGTACTGAGTACGCCACTCAGCGAGAAAGCAGCTAGGAATTTCAGAATAATCACCAGCACCTGGCTATTATTTACCCTTTTTCCAGGGTCTTTTAAGTGACGTACTTGTGTTTTTGAAGTCAAAAGTTGCAATTTCGTCTTATTCTTTTTAATTAATTTTCATAGAGAAGTGAATGGTCCAATTTTGTATGCAAAAAGCCTATAAAAATAACAAAATACAATTACGAGACCTGCAATAATTGTTCAACATATGCCAACGATTTGTCTCAATGACTAAAATATTATTTACATGTATCCATTAAAATATATATATATATATATATATATATATATATATATATATATATATATATATATATATATATATATATATATATATTCGTGAAATTTACAAAGGGGTTGGAATGTTGTAATGGCTTTATAGTTTTTTTTATGAAAATTTAATTTGATGAAATAGTGAAGTAAAATAAATTTTAATTGAAGCAAAAATGTCTAAATTGCATGTTCAAATAAGTTTGGTGGAAATTGGTTTGAAAATTCTAAAAATCATTATCTAAAAAGTATCCCAAGGTGCAATACCTTCCCCTATGTTTAATAGTTATATTATTGAAGGATGAAATGTAAGAAGTTTAGTAATTACTATATGACAATTCCTACATTGTCTATATATAAAGAGCTTGTTTCCAAAAGGTGGTTAGTCAAAATGTTCAAAAATTAATCCTTTTTGGTGTAAAAGATTACAGTGTGTGCATAACAATGTTTTTCTTTAAATACATTTTCCAAACAAAGTTTACTAGTCACATTGAAAACAAAGGACAACATTGTGTTTTTCTGAAGAGAATTAAGTCATTAGTAAGTTCTGTGACAAAAAAAGGTATTAAGTGAAATTTAACCAATTGCACATTTCCTTGAGATCATATGATTTGTTTCACAAGAACGCATGGGAAAAATACTCGTCTGTGCCCCGCTTCTGAAATTAAACTGAAAAGAAATGTGCAAAAAAATGTTTGAATTGACATAAAGCTTTGGGAACTAACAAATTGCATGAATGACTTTGTTTTTATAAACAATTTTATAAAGGTAAACATAATTGAAAATTATGATAGCAATGGTGAAATAGAAATTGTAATCTAAGATTTGTGGTAACTAACTACCTTTCAAAATTGTGTATCTAAATTGATGTTGCATTTATGTGACAAAAAACACTGGAATTACTATCAAATGAAAGTACATCATCTTTTTATTAGATTTTTTCCAAAAAGAGTTAGGTCATTTTTTTCCTTCATTTATTTCTATATAACAATATTGTCCAGATTTTATTACTCATATTACTTAGTGTAATTATCATCCATAAACTACCGAGAAGGATTATCCTTTTCTTAATTTCAACATTAAATCTTACATACCAAAATCGTTTTTTTTTTTTTTTTTCAAGAATGGAAAAAATTACTAACGCCATTTGGAAATAAGATCTTCATGTAAAACTCCATAAAAAAAAGCAAGTTTTGATATCCAATGCATTCTGATTGAGCACTTTTGAAAATACAGTAAAACCTGTAAAGTTGACCACCTGTCTATGTTGACCGCTTTTGTCAGGAACGGAATTAGTCCTATATTATATATTGAAAGAAAACCTCTGTAACTTGACCACCTGTCTATCTTGACCACTAATGTATACCAAATTTGGTTTGGAGTATTGTAAAAAAACCCCTTTGTAAGTTGACCACTTGGTTCATTTTTTAAAATTTTCTTCAGCAATTATTTTATATTTTATTATTTAGTTATTTATTTATTATTATTATTATTTTTTGATAGCTTTCCAAGAAAATTTTTTATGCTTTTACTAACCGACTAGCATTTTACTAACTAAATAAAACTGCAGCATAAAACTTATGCTATTCTTTATTCTCCAAACTTGTTTTTCACTTGTTGTTCTAATAGGTGTTACTACAAAAGTACTAAGTCTTTTCTTTCAGTTGCAGTATGTTGCGGCAACACTGGAATTGTGCTTAAGAGCAGGCCCGGATCTATAAATTTTGGTCCCCTTAGGCAAGAAAATATGTAGGGCTTCTCCCTAGTAGCCAGCAGTGTCTATTTGCAAAGTTAACAAGTCTTAATGTTAGTTTTTTTAAATTTCTAGGGCCGTTAGCCCCCTTAAGGCTGCTCTTCAGTGGGGAAGAAAAACGATCTCGCTTGAAAATGGGCTTTTTCTTTAAACGAAAGCAATGTTCATCGGTGAAGTGATTGACACTTCAACAACCAATAGAACGAGCGGTGGCCGATGAAAGTGTGGATCATGTGACCTGTCACATTTTGCAGGGGGACAGACCGGACGCTCCCCTGCTGTGCAGAGTAGTCGAAGGAGGTAATAGCTGACGGCGAAATGAAACCGCAGCTTTTTACAGACCCTTCCAAGGAAATTCTAGTTCTTTCCCTCTTGAGTCTTGACTACATAGGTAAAAGAAAAATTACTCAGTGTAAAAGGCGCGGCATTTTGCAATCCCGCTTGTGATATTAATTTATTTGCATTCGCACTAAAATTAATTTTTGAAACGAAGATTTTTTTCCCCATTAATACGGTTCCTGATCTCATCTAGGAAAAATTAACGAATGAATGAATATTTGCAATAAATAAATTTATAAATTCGTTTTATTTTTAGAAAAATGTTCGTTATTGAAAATTGATAATATCAAAAAAGGAAGGAAAAAAAAAAAGATAGCCTACATGACCACACTGAATTTTAACGAAATGAACTCCAAATTCTAACAAAAAAATATTCTTTAAAAATGGATGATCCTACTTAATAAATCTGAAAAATCGAGTGCCGAATTAAAGTGGGGACTAACTAGTTATCGGTTGGCGAAATTCTTTCACTTCCTCTGCCTGTTTGCCACTCTCCCCAACCCCATCCGAGTTAGCAGAAAACATTCTTAAAAATGAAACTAGATCCTCTTTGCATAGTTAATACTTGATTGTACAATAAACATTAATGCCACTAATTACTTACATTAACCTTTATTTGAACTGATAATATTTATATTTTAGTGCTAAATTAAATACTACTTTGTTGGTTAGTTACCTGTTTTACAAATGTAGTGGCGACTAGAAAAAAAATGTGGCTACTATAAATGCCTTTTCTCACCACTGGTGACCAGAAAATTCCCCTAATCTTTATCTTTGAATCCTTTTCTTTTTGAAAAAATATTTATTTATTTATCTAAGTACTATATGCAGATGAGAAGGCTACGATAGCATTTCTCAAGGGGTTGTTATGGTGAAAGTTCTTTCAAATTGAGCATAACAACGGCAAAGTCGCGGACGGCTACGGATAAGGATTTCCTGAATTTGAAAAATTAAAGATTTTTCTCTGATCTGTGTATACAAGGGTGCTCACCCTGCTCCAAGCTCAAAGGCAAAAATCACTCCTTCCCCCACTCTCAATGTTTGTAAACTATCTTGCGTTGAAATTTTGCAATAAAACTAAACCTAGCACTTTTAGAGTCTCAGATTCCCAGTTACTAAATTCGGCAAAATACATGAGGTATTACATGCATTATATGACCAAAAGTATTGGGACACTTTCAAAAATTCACAATTTTACGGATTTCTCAAAAAATAAAAGACCAATTGCTCTCTGCTCTGTAATTTTTTTCTCATGAAAAGTATACTCCAGACGTCAAATCCAATAACAATTAAGTCTGATATTCATTTAGGGGACCAGCAACAAATAATCTGTTCTTATCATGAATCACTCTATAACGATGGCAGGAAAGTGTTGCCAGTTTGCTAACAATTCCTTACCATTCGTCGCCTATCCTAGAATTATAGAAATTCGGCTCATTAGATTGCTGATAACTTTTTAAAATTTAAAGAAATTGCGGTGGAATTTTTTTCATGGATTGTAGGATGTATCTGAGCTTTGAATTATGAACGTTATAAATTGCTATCTTTCGTGTCTGCGCAGTGAAAAATTAATAGCTTTAACTGTTCATATTTCAACAAATTTTCAATATTTTAACTTCAAATTTTATTATTATGTTTCTCTAAAATGCTGTCAAATATTTTAAAAGTTTAGTAACGTTTGACGAAATACTCTGCGTAATATAAGGCGAAAACCTTCAAAAAAATTTTGCATTTTTGAAAGAAATGCTTATATTTCCATGGGTATAAGAAATACTTTCACAAAAATATAAAAATAAGTTTTTGATAGATTTTTAACTCATTTCTGAAAATTATAGCTTATTCCCAGCAATTTGCAATGAAAAATTATCAAAAAACTTTTTTACTCAATTTGTTGTCGGTCCCCTAAATGAATAGCAGACTTAATTTTTATTGGAAAATGACAACTAGAGTATACATTTTATGCGAAACAAATTATAGAGCAATTGGTCTATTATTTCTCGAGAAATCCCTAAACATGTGAATTTTTGAAAGTGTCCCAATGCTTTTGGTCATATAGTGTATATAGTGCTTCTACTTCAACACATTGAGTTTTTATTAAAATTTTCTAATGAGTCTTGTTGGTGTCTGATCCTCGTTAGTTGTCATAATAAATATTAAGGGTTGTCCTTTTTCTCAGAAGGCACGAAAATATTACCTACATGTATATCTGCCTGAAAAAAAAAAAAAAAAAAAAATCTCGAAATACTTAGATGAAAAAAATCTCAACGCCTCGCTCTGCCAGATTTTAAAGTTTTTATCGCTCTGCCTCGTTTTCATGCATCTTGCATTTAATGAATCAATAATAAAAAATAAAAAAAAGGCAAGAAACAGATTTGCAGGAAATACATAAAGTTGAAACAAAAATGAAAATGAACAGCTTACATTTAGGAAAGCAATTATAGGTACAAGTAAGGGTTCACAATTAAAAAAAAAAAAACAAGACAAACTTTTTCTTTTAAGTTCTGTGTTACGCACTTCTGTGCCGAAAAATTATCGTATCCTGTCTTCAGTCACAGAATAAAATGAATGTTCTAATCCAATGATTATCAAGTAATTTTCATTCGTATAGAACAAAAATCTTTTTTGAGATCCCACATTTTCTATTCTATTGACTCCTAGTAATATGTAAATACAGCGAGAGAAAGGATTTAGCTTCTTGTTTAGGAGAGGGAACCATTTCTATATTTAATTAACATGATCTTTATCGTAAGCATACTATTTACTCAGAAATACTCCCTATTTTCCCAAGCACTCTGTTTGGGGGCTATGCCTTTTAATTTTCTCGAAAATAAAATTTTTCAAAATGCACTTTTAGACGATCTCTGGTAGTATTTGGAAGTAAGTAAGAGGTCCTGTGATCTTCCACCAGCAAATTTTTGAACTTGAAACGCCAAAAACACAATTTCAGGTTCTTCAATTCTGTTAGGAAACGGGGAGTTCGGAAGCTTTCCCCGAAATTTTTCGAAATAGTCTAAAAACGCAGTCTTAGTGTGATGTTGGGGGGGAGGCAAAATTTTTAAAGTGTTATAAACATGATTGTAGGCCATCTTTATTAACGTTGGGGACATGCAGGTTTTTGAAATCCAAAAATGCAATTTTAGACGACTTTTTTTTTTTTTTTTTTTTTTTTTTATGGTCAAAGAAGGACTTTTCACAAACTCCCTTCCCGAAATTTTTTGAAATTAAAGCCATAAAAACGAAATTTAAGACGATCTTTAATGATGTTTTTTTAAGGGGGGGGGGGTGCTTATGTGACCTGAAAACCTTTATGCCTGTAATTAATTTTTTCTACATTGTATTAAAATGTTGATCTAGCTTCTGAGAATGAAAATAGAAAACAGTGAAAACTTGTAACCCCCATTCTATATTGTTCACATTTTAGTTAGCTTTGTCGGCAACATAAGGCTGAAAACGTCATTAAAACTAATACATACAATGCTTAGTAATTCTACCACGGTGTGTTTTTTACATTAACTGAATCATATTAAATTGCTAATATATTTTTCATGATTTTCTATGTATTTAATGAGTATGTTGGTGTACGGAATGTTTTCCGCTATTGAATTTTCCACCTCCCAAACCTTCTAAAGAAATTTGACGAGTCTGGCTCTTAAAGACACAAATAATTTTCAAAAATGTTTGTTGAGCTGTGGAAAGCACTTTATGTGTGTACCATTTGTAGTAACATAAAACACATGTAAAACGATGCAAAATACCCAGTATCTGGAATACGATTTAATCTATATATAAAAATATTTTTCCACTGGAAGGGAAAAATGTCAACTTTTCGCATTCGACAGCATTGTAACAATGTTCATTATATTGTAAATAAACAATTTGACTCAGAAATATTCCTTTCGAATCTATTTCTTTTCAAACCACAAATTTGAAAAAAAGCAGATGTTGCGAATTTAACAGCTAATAGCACGCATCTACATGGATTCACTTTCAAAAGCACTTGATTCTTCACGAAAGCCTTAGGAAAAGAGGAAAGAAGAAAGGACGTCCAGCGGAGGTCATTGAGGGGAACTAATGAGAGGGTAATAAATCTTACACCCCATTAACTTTTACCCCTCAAAAAGGGGAGGTAACTATTCTAGGGCGGGGCAAATGCAAAAAGTGAACGTATTTTGAAATTTTTTTCAATAGTTAGAACATGATATTTGTTTAAAAAATGGTCGCATTATTTCAAACAAGATCTCAAAAGAGAGCTGGAAATATTTTGCGTGTCAGGGCGTTCTTAAAATTTCGATAGCACGAGTTGCAGATGTTTTACAGAGCGAAATGTCCAACAGTACCTCGTTTTCGAAGAAATTCATTTTTTCTCGAATTTTAAAAAATCGGAGAATGGACACATCAAAAAAGTAAAAACTAAAAGAAACAGACATGGTCTTGAAAAATACTCAGAAAAAAAAAACGGATCCGAAAACTGTACAGGAATTTGTAAAACAAGCTCCAACTTTCCCCCGTAGGTTAACATTAGATCCGAATCTTTCAGACTCTCAGTGAAGAGCACCCTTAAGGATGTGGACCCCTGCACTACGGTACGCAGATCTGGGCCTGCTAAAGAGTAAAGTTATATATTTCTGGTGCAAGGGATTAAGAGATAAGACAATTTTAATTTTGCCTTTATTAACTGGGAGAGTTGAGTTTGTTGCTCTTTTTGCTATAAGTTTTATATAAAAAGGCTTCAAAAAGAAAGTCAACTGAAATTGAAATTAATAAAAAGTATGAAGTATGAAAATTATTTGAGTAGGGAGAAAGCCAGAGAAAATTAGCTTCGCACATATGGAATTCTATAAAATTAGTGTCTGATAAAGCCAGAGAAAATTAGCTGCGCACATACGGAATTTCTAGAATTAATGTCTAATATGGTTGAAAACAAGGACAAAATGACAAAAATATTTGAATAGTATTTTTAATTAGTGTTTCAGAATTTTAAAATGTTAAACAATGAAAGTGAGTTGAACAGAATGAGTAAGGGTGAATTCATCAAAAAATGAATACATGGTGTAAGAAATGCCAAAAAATAAAAAAAAAATCATTACCACTCTTTATAAGTTGACCACCTGTCTAAGCTGACCGCTAAAGTACTGCACCGCGAGTGGTCAACTTACACAGGTTTCACTGTAACAAGAAACATCGGGCAAAAAGAACACTTCAAGAAAGTTTGTTTTCTCTTGTTGTTGCAAGTCCTCATTCTTCAGCAAAGCTAAACCAAGTACGACTCTGAGCATATTGAACACATAGCATGGATTCAGCATTTAGACAGGGCCCAATTTCCCAATAGGCAGAGTAGGCAGCTGCCTAAAGCAACAAAATTTTCAGGGGCTGCAAATTTTGCTTTAACTACACATTTTTAAATTAATTTTTTATTCTTTAAAGTTAAATATTAGCATTCTTTCATTTTTCAGATATATTTTTTTTCTTGTAATTTAATAATGATTACTTTCACACATCTTACAAAAATCAAATGTATTTCAGTCATGGTAATTGATCAGCTTAAAACAGTAACTGAAGACGAAAAGTGGGTGTTGATTTCAGAAAGTGTAGTTGCATTTGCCCAGAAGTCACTACAAGATTGAAGTTTGACAAAGATTTTTAGTTGCTATACTCTCTCTCTCTAAAGTTTATTCAGAGCTGGTTTCTTGAGTAATTGACGTTTACTTCTTTTTAACAGTATTAATATTTAAAAATTATTTTCTGTTAATTATTAAGTCTCGGAGGTAAATGAAAATGAGTGACAAACGAAAAAGGCTGAATGATTTTAAATAAAGGAAACATATTAAGTTAAAAATCTCGCAAAAAACAAAACAAAAAAATTTTTAAAGTGACATATTTTTTTCAAATGGGTAGTTTTCAAAACCGGAAATGAGAAGAACCGTTAGGTATCATTAAGAAACATTTTAAAACTTTAAAAGAAGAAAAAATATGTTGTAATATTATCTTCAAATTTTTCGAATCGTCAGAAAAATTTGCCGAATAAGGAATTTTTTGGGGAGATCTCTGATCTCCCATCGGCGCACCCCTGAATGTGAAACATCATCCTTTCTTCATGAGGTTGACAGTTTAAATTTCGGGAGCACTTTTTCGTGTGTTTTTGAGTTTTTGCTTCTTTCAGGGGGAAGTAGGCAGCAGGTTTCAAATCTGCCTAGGGGCGGCATGGAGCTAAATTCGATCCTGCCATTTAGGTATCCTATTATTATTATTATTTTTTCATTTCTCTTGAAATAAAAAGTTTCTGCTGTAGAATGTTAAAGTATTTCTTAAATTTAGTGCTTTGGTTTCGTCAAAACTTTTTACTGGCGTGTGTAGTTCATCCTATTATGTAATAGTAGCCAAGACCATATAGCTTCGCATAAGATTGGACACTTCCGTAGAGATGAATGCTTCTGCGTTTTCTCCCACTTTAAGGAAAATTAATTGTCATAGAAAACAACTTTACAGGCGAGTTGGCGATTTAATTTTGGCGGAAAAAAGGTTTTATACTGTGTGCAGCGATTATTCGCCAAGTTCTGCTACTGTGCATTGTGTGACACAACACTGTTAAAACTACTGGTTGCATATGGCACCTTTCAGGGGTGAAAAGCTTGTTCACCAGCGACACCCCAAAGGGTGCCAGATTGGCACCCTTAATAAAGGTGAAAGTCTGGCACCCTTATATTAAGGGTGCCCCCGCGGGTGAAAAAATGGCACCCAATGGCGAATAATCGCACCCTTAGTTTCAGGGTGCCCTGAAGAAGGAAAATGGCACCCAGGGGCAAATAACGGCACCTTCATTTTAAGGTGCCTTCTGGGTTTGAAAAATGGCACCCAAGAGCATATAATAGCGCCCTTTTATAAACGTCTCGAATGGCACCATGCTGGGGAACTTATTCTCAGTGCTCAGAGGCACCCTCTTGTTTAGCAATTTAAGCTATAGATTTGAATCATGAAGCACAAGGTATTGGTTAATTTTCGCGCTGAATTTGGCGCAGAAAACGATTTAAAGTCGAAGTATGTCTCGTAATGTGAGGTATTTGATGAATTTTGAGCCTTAAGAGGTTTAATTTTGAACTTTTCTGTCGTCAAATAAAATAAAATGCACATTTTTACAATTTACAAAATTTATCCTTTTTTCCCTAAGTTTAAAGAAAAAGAAAAAAAAAACATGCTACCTCTTTTTTTTTCTTCTTTATCTTGGATGCAGTATATTATTCAACACCTATTTTTATTCTCACTTTTATTTATTTATTTTTTCAACTCATACATTTGCATCAATGTACTGTCAGCCAAAGCTTTTGTTTTCTCACTTATATATACAAGCATACAAAACACTTTGAATGAAAAAATCTTTTTATTGAAGTATTACCTTTTTACTACAAATAAATAAGAATATTTACAATTCAATTAGAGTGCCATAGAAAACTAATACAATATAATGTTGATACAAGGGTGAAACAGGAAAACACATGTCTTATCTGCAAAAATATCGTTTTGGAGCCGTAAATGACAAAATTAGGAGTTAAAAGACGATTTTTTCACTACAGCTGTATAGGAGGGTTTCTCAATGATGATAAAGAACAAATCTAGGGATCCACAGAAACAAGTGTGAAACTAAGGAAGCCTTGAGCTTTGCCATGGATAAATCATTAGTTTATTTTCGTAGAAAAGTCTAGTTAAAAAATTACAAATCGATTACGTGTATATAAATGAAGGAAAAAATACATATCTTGAAAAATCATAAATAAAAAAATAATGCACATAACTAGCATTAATGTATTTTATTCCCCAAATAGTAGCTTTTTAACGCATTTTGAAGTAACAATACCAAGCATGTTTTTAAGAACTTCAAAAAACGTACTACATCCATAAAGGTACTTATGTCCTTTGCACGCAAAAGATATTAATTATTAATCATTGATAATTTAATTTGCAATTATTATTGCTAAAAGGCTCGTTCCTTACATAACATTTTTTTTTGGATGAATAACTTAAGTGCTTTAATTAACTCTTCATTTAAAATATAAAAATATCACAGTTTGCCTTTTCCATGTTATTATACTCTAGAGGTTTTTTCTCTGTATTTCTCGAAATTCGTTTTAAATATTATTGTCGGGAAATTTTTGAATTTCAAGTCAATATAAGCATATTTTACTTCTTTTAAGTCAATCCTCAGCATTAAGTTTTTTAAATTGCTGAAAACAACTACTTTAAGATACTGAATTTGAATCCCTTTTCATTGCAGCTTTTTTTTTAAAATAATTTAAAAGGGAAAAGGATACGATATGTGCGATATAAATTGTTTTCATAGTTAAAATAATGTGTTGGTGTGCTAAGTTGGAGCTTAAACCGAATGAGTAAGCGAGACAAAAGGAGAGATTCAATAAGAAAAATCATTTGAGAAAGGTTGCTCATTTATTTCTTGACAAATGTCTTGTAAAAAAAATATCTTAACTTTAAGTTTCGAGAATTTCAATTCTATTCTTTTGTATTTATTTGTTCATTCAGTATTAGAATTACTATATATGTATGAACAGTAGTAAATATGTTATTCTTTATTATTACTTCTTAATTCCAGCCAGCAAATCACTAACATTTGCTAAAGAAGTAAAAGTAATTTAAAATAAAGAATTAAATGAATTTTGAACAACTTGCTTCGTTTTATTAGCTGTCATATAGTCTTTTTTTTGTAATTTATGATTATTTTATATTCTTTTATTTATTTTGTTCATGTATTCGAAAATAAAAGGGATTATTTTCAATGCAGCATTGCAAATCAGTGAACTAAAACCTGCTAAATCCTAAACACCACAAGTTAATTGGATTATCAAACTGTGCGACTTTGAGAGGGAGAGGAAAGAGGGGCATGAAAGTTAGAAGCTGAGGCAGGGCCCGCTTAAGATATCAAGGGCCTTGTCAACCCTTTCAATTTTAGCCATTCAGGGTCCCCTAAAAAAGTGAGAACCCTAAACCATGGCCTATTCAGTAATCAGGTCCTGAGCTGAGGATCAAACATTTTGAGACTGACAGAGATTAAAACATTTTGAGAACCCCTGCTCTAGAGCAAGAACTTTACTTTGTAAGAAAGAGGTAGTGGTTTTACAGTTAATATTTATAGTTAAAATAGTAATGGAACCTTTGCGAATATCCATATTATATTTTAAAGCTTTAAAATTTATACCTTCAACAAAAAATAATGATGAGTTATATTTTTAACAATAAATAAATGTAATTTTCAGCAATACTTAATATAACATGTAGTATGAAAGTGTAATGGGTAAAATCAAAACAAAGTTTATACAGTGCATAAAACTAAATGGGATATTAAAATTTAGCTCTCACAGCTGATATTCATATCACACTTTCAGAAATAATTAAATTCCTCAACTTTTAAATTGGAATGCGAAAACAATAGTTGCATTTTATCGATAATCAGCCAAATCTTTAAAAATTTGTCGAAAAAATATTTTTTGAATCAAATTACTGTACATGCGCCTTGAACAAGGAACTACAATGAATAAATTTATACACAGGAAATAAATAATTTTCCGCAAACATAAGTATACCATGTAGAACAAAAGTTTAATGAGTAAAAGCAAAACAAATAATTCAAAAAATCAAATATAAAAAAAATCGTCACAGTTGATATGAATTTTTTTTTTTACAAAATAATTTTCCTATTTTAAATGAATGTACACAAAAAGACAATGAGGTCCTGAGCTGAGGATCAAACATTTTGAGACTGACAGAAATCAAAACATTTTGAGAACCCTTGCTCTAGAGCAGCAACTTTACTTTGTAAGAAAGAGATAGTGGTTTTACAGTTAATATTTATAGTTAAAATAGTAATAGCACCTTTGCAAATATCCATATTATATTTTAAAGCATTAAAATTTATACCTTCAACAAGAAATAATGATGAATAATTTTATTAACAGTAAAAAAATGTAATTTTCAGTAGTACCTAATATAACATGTAGTATGAAAGTGTAATGGGTAAAATCAAAACAAAGTTTATACAGTGCATAAAACTAAATGGGATATTAAAATCTAACTCTCATAGCTGATATTCATATGACACTTTCAGGAATAATTTAATTCCTCAACTTTTAAATTGAAATGTGAAAACATGAGTTACACTTTATTGATAATCAGTCAAATCTTTAAAAATTTGCCAAAAAATATGTTTTAAATCCAATTACTTTACATGCGCCTTGAACAAGAAACTATAATGAATAAATGTATACATAAGAAATAAAAAAATTTTCTGCAACGATAGCATGTAGTATAAAAAAGTGTAATGAGTAAAAGCAAAACAAATAATTCAAAGAATTAAACATAAAAGATAATCCTCACAGTTGATGTGAATTTTTTTTATAAAATGATTTTCCTATTTTAATAAATATACACAAAAAGACAATCAGGTCCTGAGCTGAGGAGGTCAGAGATCAACAAATTTTGAGGACTCCTGCTCTAGAGCAAGGGTTTTTCAAAGGGTATAAAAAATTGACTGGTCTGCAATTTCAGGGTGGCGACAGGAATGGCGAAAAAAAGTTCCCTGACTTTTCCCTGATTAAGTTCACTGAATTTCCCCGATTTACGTTACCATGGATAATGGTTTTCTTCCTTTACCCTACCTGAAAACCATTGCATATTAAATAAAATGAAGTGTTTAAAACGTTTTAAGCTGTTAATTAAAAATAAATTTTGAAAATAAGCTTTTTTTTTTAGTAAAAATTGTATATTAAAATATCTAAGAAGAAATATTATAGGAAATCTAAAACAAATACTTTACTTCCAGGAACCAGTAAACATAAGAATTCTAAGAAATTATTAAAACCACTCTTAAAGACATATCTAATCATGATAAAACTAAAAAAGCTTATTTGGAAATAATTTTGAACTGAATTTTCAAGCAGCATAATTGTTGCTGCGAGAATAACAAGTAACTGTGAAAGTATAGAAATAATGCAGTTTTACTTACGTAAATAATGGACATAATTATGTAAAACAAATTGGAACCTTTAAACAACCAATCATATTGAGCTATTCTCTAATCAAGAACTTAGGTTTTAATGAAGGAATACAGCATTTTAACTATTAAAATATAGTAAAAATATTTGCTTATGTACACAACTCAATTTCAAATGATTTCATTATTAGTCGGAAAAAATTTTTTGTAACAAACATTGAAATGTAAAAAAAAACAGTAATTAATTTAAAAATTTATAGTATATAACTTGGTTTTAAAATTGAAGAATTTTAAAGTCTGAAAAAGAAAAAAAACCCTTCATATAATCTAAAGCGACAGCGAAAGATAAAATGGCAAAAAACAAAAGTTGATTTTCATTTAACATTCAATTTTAGTAATTAAATCAAAAATGCCAAGTAAAATACCTTTCAGCTCTTAGCAGAATAAATTTAAAAAAAAAAAAGATTTTTCCTTGAAATTGTAATTACAGTACGCAAGCTACTTCAAGATAATGAGTAAAGGCTTTAATGGCGTCTTCCTCTTTGCATGTAGGGTTGTTTATTTTACGTAGCATTAAAGGCCTGGCAGAAAAATTCAAACTACGTAAAATAAACAACTTTACAGACACAGAAGCTTAGGAAGTTTATCCTGTGGTTAATAACTTAAGATTCAATACTTTGACCTTAAGGGAAAAAAAATGCATAAACATATGTAAGTGTATAATTGCACCTCAATAATTTTACTTTTTTTAAACAAATAATTGGTGGAAAATGCATAGGAGATAAAGGTATTTGATTTCGCAAAGCAAAAAAAAAAATTTTTTCTTCATTTGATCAATTTTCCCTGAATGTTTATTATTTTTTCAAAATTCCCTGATATTTTCCTGATTAATAAAGTTCCCTGACTTTTCCCTGATCTCCCTGATCTGTCGCCACCCTGAATTTCTTTCATAAGCTTTATACCAGTCCATGGGTCAAAAGAGGTTGAAAAACACTATTATATGGAATTGAAAAAAGATCTGACGCTGCGTGGAATTGACTTAATTGAATATTTTTTGAATATGAACATGTCTAAGAAAGCTAAAAGTCTAATATGGCTGTTGTTATACCCAACATTAAATAACCAATACAAAGAGAACCACAGAGTAACTGCGGTAATAATGCCGCCTGTTTTTGTTATTAGTTGTTGGTCCAAGTAAAGCTCGAATTGTGTATTGTTCAATATGTTTTTGTCTTCTCGGTGAATTATTACCGGGTGCAACAAAGATATCTTTTCTTCTGTTTCCGCATATTGGAACGGCAGCTTTTCTTTTAGAAGGCAAGGCAAAAGCAGCATTGTAAAACTTAAATCACTATCTGAAATCATAAATAATGTTAAGTAAGAGACGCAACAGAATGTCCAATTAAAGTATCATCAAAGCACAGCAAAAAACTAGTAGATGAAAAAAAAAGAAAAAGATGAAAATCAATTGAATAGAAATTAAATTTTAAACACCAATTTTCAATGCGAAATCAAGCAGCAATTAAAATGTAATACACACTAAACGTGTAATGTTTAATCAAACACGAGAAAAGTTGGAATCTTAGTTATTCTCCTTGTGTGTTCCCTGGCTGCCTCCATTGATATGCACAGAAGCTGGCAGAACGTCAACAGGAAAAATAGATTTTTAAAGCGATTTTATGATGCTGGTGATTTTTCATTTTTTCATGTAAAAATCGAATAATACTCTAAATAGTAAATTTTCCGTGAAAAAATATTCTAAACAGTGAGATATTCCATTATCCAGCACCAAAATGACTTGCATCCACGATTTGGGTACATTAAAAACTTATTTCATTAAGCCGGATTTTCTTTTAACCGATATTCCAATAAGTGGGCTCGAATGAATTTCATTTATTTACACTTACTTGTGTTCGAATAGAGTTACCGGTTAAACCAGTTGGTTGATTACAAGATAACTAATAACGTCTGTGGTTAGTGCAGGGACTACTGGTAATGTAATAATATGGATACCCGCCTCCCCCCAGCAGACTGTTAGCTCTATTTGAACACAAGCTTAGATCTTATTTGCAAAGAATAAGTAAAAAGGTGAGATACCCAAAAACTTTCAAAAAATCAATTTTTTAACTTTTATGTCCCCAAAATATTCAAATCAAAAGCTTTTGAACCACACCAAAATCATGTTTCTTCAGAAATTACAAGTAACTTAATTTAAATTAAAAAAAATATGACTTCTGATCAGCTGACTAACCTCCTCCCCAAGCAGACACAGGACCTTACACGAGAAGTTTTGGAGAAGAAACAAATTCACTCTTATTTGGACTTCTATAGTCTAATTTATATGCTTAAAAATAAATTTAAAATTTAAGATGATAAAAAAACACTTTTAACTCAGTTTTCTTTAAAAAAAAGCAAAATTTAAAAAACTCAAAAATTAAAAAATTGCTCATCGCACCAAAAAAGTCAAGCAAATAACTTTTAATTTGAAGTCATTAGCATAGAATGCTCATATAAAGACTTTCCAGGATAGATTATTGTTTAACTTACCTTTTAAACGCTTCTCAAAAAAAAAAAAAAAAAAAAAAAAAAAAAAATATACATATATTTTTTACTCTCAATGATTAAAAAATTTTTTTTCATTATGTCTGTGCAATTTATCAAGTATAAAACATTTAGGTTGAATATTTTTAAGAACCAATCCCTGATTTCTTGTATAATTATATCATATGAGCCAGCAGAAAAAGTTTTAGGTAATTTATTGAAAAATTGAGGCACAGGAAAGAACCACATAAAGATAGAAAATACTAAAAAAAATTTTGCAGAGAAAAATGAGTTTTTGTGTAAATGAACTCAAAAATTCTGAATGAGTCATAAAATAACTAAAAAAAAACTTCAAAATCATTAAATTTATATTATTTTGAAAAACGTATGACTTAAAAACACTAAATTAATACCAAACAAGTTTATTTACTGTTTATTATGAGAAACTTTACTTTATTATTTAGCTATTAATAAGGTTTGAACTAGAGACGTACCAAGTAGCACTTTCGCCGAGTACCGAGTACTCGGCCTTTCACTACTCGGCCAAGTTACCAAGTACCAATTATGTTTTATGAAGAACCACCGACACACATGTGATGAATTTTGAACTTATTGGAATAGTAGTATAGACCTCCTTGTCCATATAATACTTTTTAAAACTAAATTCCTGCTGAAATTCTATTTACGCATTATATAAACAATTTTGTTTGTGTCAAAAATTTTACAAAAAATTTTTTAAAATTAAAAATAAATAAATAAAAGGTATGATTAATCAAGTTGGAATTAAAACAAATTTATAATAATCAATTATAGTTTTAGTCCGCAAAACATAAATAATTTTAATACAACAAATGTGCAGGAGCACTGCAGACATGTGCTTCTACCTCCCCGCCCCCCCCCCCCCCCCCCCCCCCGTTACAAGGAACGTCTTTTTCAGTGCATAACATGTGAGCTAAAAAATGTTAAGACATTCGACAAAAAAATCTGACTTTTGTCGGATGCCTTTAAATCCACGAGCTCACTCACATGTTGTGCACCGAAAAAGGAATTCCTTGCAATGCCAAAACACATGTCTGCAGTGTTCCTGCACTGTGCTTTTAACGTTGTTTTATTTCCTTTTATTTTTTTAAGCAAAGGTATTTTCATAATTTTTTATAATTGATTTTTGTTTGTAACAAAAATCCATTTTTAACATAAAAATTCCATATTTTCTATACTTTTTTTTTGCATAATTTTACATAAATAATTTTTATCAACTTTGGGGACATTAAAATAAAGATTTATTCCATTGAAGCATTACAAACTTCATTATTCTCAAAATTTAAAATTTGACTTAAATTTTAATTGTAAATGTTTGCAGAATATAATGTTTGCTCTTTTTTCTATAAATTTTAGTATCTGCCTTGGACAATATTCAACTTTTTGCAACTACTCGGTATTGGCCAAGTATCTGATCAGAATTTGGCCAAGTACCGAGTACTCGGCAAATTGGCCGAGTACCGAGTAGTACTCGGTACCTCTCTAGTTTGAACAGATCTAATTTCATTAAAAAAATAAATAATTAATTTAAAAAAATTATCTCTAGTTATTTTTCATTGAACCACATAGTACAGTAACAGACAACAAAAATAATTAACTATAGTGGTATAAAACAATTTAAAAAAAATTAAACAAGCAAAAATTTTTTAAATTTTCCAATCACAAACAAGCAAAACATAAACAAATGCGAATCTCAGAGCAAAGACAAGGTTAAAGTTAATAATATGATGCCATATGTAATCAAAATGTAATGATTAAAATATGCATGATAATAATAAGGATACAATCTAAAAATGAACATAACTAAAACTAAAATTCTCAACACCACGTGATACAGACTGATTTTTTCCCCACAATTCCAGCGAAGAAATATTTTTATAAATTTGATGTTTTCAAGGTCCTGTGTCCCCTTTAAAAAAAAAAGATGAAAGATTTTCCAAACTCTTTTCCAGAAAAGCCTTGCTTTTCTTTTCTGCTTAACTAATTTCCTGTATTAACTGCGACTGTGTTCATAACGGTTGTTAGCATTTTTGCGGATTTTTAGCAGGTATTTCTGCTTACTTTACTAGTGATTCCTTTTATTTTTTGAAACCAATTTCCTGTGGTTCTCAGCATCAAAGTTAGTAAAGATTGGCTCTTTGGTATTTGAAATTGTATTTTGTATGCAGTAAAGTATGTCAAGAACAAAGCGATTTTTAAAAAAATGTAAAGGAGCATATTTTAAGGGGAAATCTGCAGCTGCTAAAAATTTGATGCATTTCAAAATGTCCCTTCTTCTGATCAACACAAAATCAAAGACAACACATGTGCAAGATAAAAGAAAATACCGAAACTAGATGGAAGTTTCTCTTCGTTTGATGTTAAAAAATAACTTTTTAGTGTGATCATGGATTTACACATTTTATCACGAGTTTTTGAACACCATGTGACATATTAAATGCGTGATAATAAACTTGATTTGACAGTGAAAGAAAAAACTGCTGGTTTGAATGCGTGATTAATTCTAAAATGTACTCTCAGTTTGAATATATTACAAAATTTAACTCTTCTGAACTTTATGAAATTACCGAGACTGCTGTTTTTAACACGTTTTGTGTATGCTCTGAGGGTGATTGGTAAAAGAGCTGGTGCTGACGACATGTGCTGTGAACTTATGAATTTGCCGAAACCTCCAACACGATTCTCTTTATATAACCAAAGTATTTTGTGCACTACAAAGGAGGTATGTAAAGATAATGGGCTAAAAATTTATCTGATATAAATCAGCCAAATTGTAACCAAACAACTCTTCATGTCCTATCTTGCCGAGGAGATTAACGAGTGAAATTTTAAAAAATGCAGGATTTTTTTTTTTTACCTTCTGTGCTTATGCATTCTGCCTGTGCTCTTAGCAAGTCTGTCAGCCTTTTACGATTCTTCTCATTTTGTGACATTTCTGTCAGGCGGCTGTTCTTTGCTTGTAAAAATTCTACGAGATTTCTTTCGTTGATATCCAAGCGTTTAGCCTCATGTAGCAGCTGGAAAAAAAAACAAAAAAAAAAAAAACTGGTCAATGCTTTAAAAATAAAAATACTTACAAAATAAATAGTCATTGTAACTGAATTACCTCAACCGTTTGTTGTAATGGAGGGAAACATTTTAAGGTTTCTGCAACTGAATGTGTTGTTACATATATTGCTCGAAAACTAAAAGTTCTTGTCATCCTATCCTCAATAAGTTGTTCATCAGGTTTTTTTTTTCAATGACTCCTCTTGCAGTACTTTGAGGTGCTTGTCAATTGAAAATTGATCCTCAGTGCCTTCATTCAATTGTGGAATCTGCGAAGAAGGAAAAAATGTTTTTGTGCAGTAAATATAATGTAGCAAAGAAAGAAGTGTTGCAATATTTAAAACAGGTTAGTGTAAAAAAGCAAGATATGTATGTATATTAAAAATTTTCATTAATTGTGTGCTGGTGGTAATTGCAATGCAATTTGTTGATAAACCTGCAATAGCTTTAAATGTTCTTTTTTCTTTCTATCTATTTTTAGAGGAAACAAGATTGCTCATTGATTTTTCTTTAACATGCTTTTGATGTTTCTCAATTTATCCTTGTGAATGGCATACAGCAGTGGTGCCGTACCTATGACCTGTGGGTCCCGCAAACTCGAACCATTTGACCCCCTCCCCTCCCTTCTTTTTAAATGTTACAAATAACAAAGCACGTTTAACGTATTTGGAGCCAAATATTCAGGAAGTGGTTTATGAGAAACAGATGCATTTAAATTTTATAAATAAGTACTCTTATTTGTTTCATTTATTATTATAAATACTTTAACTTATGCCAATTCGTACTTAAAGCTATTTTATTTTTTGATCATTATCGATACAGTTCATGATTACTGTGAGTTAGTACTTTACGGTAGATTTATTATTATGTATATGGTTCATTGCTGCACATTACAAAACATAGGCATTGATAGCTAATATGCTGTCTTTTTAATTTCCTTTTAAAACCAACCCTATACCCAGAACATAATCTGAGTAAAACCTCACACACGATCACAACAGAATCATAATCCCTCATAGCAAAGTTGTACTAAGTAATTGAAGTCTCCTGCTGTATCTCTTGGTCTACAGCTATTTCTTAGCTATAGACCCATAGGTATGGCTATGAAAAATTTACCAAAAAAAAAAAGCAAGAGAGTATAAACAAAGGTGGGAGAAATTTTAATTAAAGAGTAGGTGGCTACAAAATTGTACACAGAACAGGCAAGTAATACAAACAAAAGCAAAAAATAAATAAATATACATTAAATAAATAAAAGGATATTAACAATAATTGATAAACTAACCAATGAAGTAGAACTGAAAACTAGTGGTTCTCCTAGTTGTTAAACCCAGCCATTTGCGACTGGGCCAGTGTTAATTTTGTGGAATAAGTCAATTCAAATTCATAAGTTTAATCACTCAGCTGAAAGTGAATGTACTGAGAAGTTTGCTACAAAATCATCTGCCGGATTATCCTATTCGCTCCCCAAGAAAGATAACTAATGATGTCCAGGCATCACAAGTTGTAAAAATGCTACCTCAACCAAATCGAGAGTCTTTGCCAATACACCTTCTTTTGTTCATAAATTTGGTTTAGTAAACATTTTTTATGGTTGTTTTGGATTGAAGTTTTTTTTCGTCTAATGCAATTAATCTCAATTTGAAAAAAAATTTTGCATTAGTTAGTGTAGTTCAACTTTGAATAGCATATACCCATTTCACCCCGAAGCACCGGGTAAAATGGGTATACATAGAGGTAAAATAGATATACCCCTACACTAAATTTAAAGCAAAAAGTTAACACAAACTATATCCAAATCAGATCTAAGATACACAATGTATGGAATATTGAACAAAAACATGATTATATTTCATGATATTACTACGGGTCACAGAAGTTTAAAAATCTGTTTTTCATACCAATTTTACCCCAGGTGGCCCTACCATATTTGACTTGAAGAGTTTTATATACTAAAGATATGCAAATGAAGTTGTTAAGGAAGAAAGGGAGTAACAAGAAATTGTGAGTTTGTTACTTAGAAAAAGAAGGGTGTAATGAAGAGTATGACATCACAGACATTTTTTAAATATTGTGTTCATGAAAAATGGTGTGATATGTGACAAACGAGTAAGGGGACAAAAAATTTGACATAATTTATGACAATCACTTAAAATGTTTTTATTTTTATATTGTTCCCTTTAAAAAAAAGTTTTAACAGCTAAACCATAGGGAAAATACCTGAGCCCCCCCCCCTTAAAATTTTGCATATGGGTGACCATGGTCATAGTATAGAATACTTTTATTCCTGTGAAATCTTTTTGTATGATTTTTAGTTATGTATAAAAAATCTGGTAGATTGAAATCTACACAAATTATAACTTTTATAGACATATATCCTTTGTTGCAAGAACTTTAATATATCAGAAATGAATCCAAGTTTCTTTTTAAGTATGATTTCAACCTTTAGAATTTGTTAAATACAATAACCTCTACATTAAAAGTGCTTCAAAGTCTTGAACATATTTTTTAGCAGTTTTTCAGAAAACTGTACATGAGGCTTTTACTCATGCTATGTGAGAGATAAAAACTTCTTTATCTTAAAAAATTATAATTTAAACATTATAAGCTAGATATCAATATCATCAACTAAATTCACTTTAAATAAAAAAGATCTGAATCCAATGAAAACAGCTATGAAAATAAGTTTACAAGTCTACTTTCCAGTATAGCATTCTCGCACATCTGATCAATAGTCTCTTAATTAGCTAATTTACTAAATAAATTATAATTCTCATCTGATGAAATGTATAGGTAAATAGGACTAGGACTGGTATCTGTACATTGGAGCAGTATTGATGCATTGGTTTAGAGAAAAATTCTAAACAGGTTTAACGATGTAAAATGCACACCGGTTTCTTGTGATGCATTGCCCAGCCTTACTGGACACTAGCAGTATCTACTAACCGTATTCATAAATATGATAAAAACAGAATTACTTGAATTTTATTTTTTAACCATTGCCAACAACTAAAAATAAAAAAACTTCAGAAAATAAATAAAAAAATATCTTTTCAAATAAATAATTTTGGACAAAAAAAAGTCAATCGCAAAATAAGAATAATAAATAAAATTAATTAATTGATAAATAAATAGTTTGCCCAGTTCTTATGTTAAAAAATAATGCACTCCAAATTTCCTTTTATTTCCGTTCCTAAAAGTAAAATAAATTAAAACTTTAGCATGAAAACAAAAATCTACAAGAATCTTAAATTAAAATCTATTCATCTTAATACAAGTAATTATCATTTCACAGTTAAAACTAGGGCTGCGGAGTCGGACTGATTTTGATGTAATGGAGTTGGAGCCGAGATTCAAAGGTTTTAAAATTCAAAGAGTCGTAGCCTGTTTTTTTTTCTCCGAGCCTGTATTTCTGTCCTGGCTGCAAAGTCAGAGTCTACTGCAACAAAATTTTTTGATGTTTATTTCAAAAAACGTACGTATGTTATAAAGCACAGAGATATAGACTTTTCCTATTTAAGTAGGATTAGAAGGCAACTCAAACATCAAACCCAAAAAATTACCTTGAAATGCTTTACAGAGGTTAAAGGTTCTTCAACACTGATCTTCAACTCATCCGATTGTTTGTCCTTTTTTTTTCCAAATTTTGCCCTCATCCTTTCGAGTTCCTCTGCATTACACAACTCTCCATGACGGGATCTGTATTTCTTGAATTTATCTCTGAGTCTGAGAACCCAGCTGTCCTGCAGAAAAATTCAGAGAAGATTACGTGTAGCTGAAATGATTTATAAGTCAATTTATTTCTGAAAATTCAAAAATATTTACATGAGGTAGGGCATTTGTAAAATGCTTGTCTTTCAGGATTGGATACATGTTGAACAGCTCTCTACATGCCTCCTGGAACATTCGATGTGTTGGGTAACTAAAACATAAAATGACCTTAATTAACAATATTGCTGACTATTAATCAAAGTTATTTATTAAAACTACAAATTTAACATTAAAAACAGCCACCAAAACATTATGCCTAAAGGCAAACCTCCATCTTTAGTGCTAGCTGTTTGTTATTATAACTATTATAATATTATTTTAACTATATATTTATACATGTTTCAAAATTATTTAAAAAACAAAAGAAGTCACTTGAAATTATAAAATTAATTTACTACAATCCACAAGAGATTGAAATTCTAAAGTTAGCTTACTGGCCATATTGGAGCAAATCATCGAATAAGGCATCAATGATGGCATGTCTACATCTCGATTCCCTGCAGTGTGGACTGCGTTCATCAAGTAACTTTCTCACCCACTGAGGGAAGTGGGGTAACTTGTATGCGTATGGAAAGTCTTTGCTGCAAGATAACAGAATACCCAAGATCAGTGTTGAGAAATGGACAACATACAATTTGTGTCAAAGAACTAACAAATTTCATAATTTATATCAATTTTGCATTTACTTGATGATTTTTGATAATTTATTGATTAATGTGTACACATGGGTGCCCATATGCAAAATTTTAGGAGGAGGGGGGGGGGCTCAGATATTTTCCCTATAGCTTAGAAAGATATTTTTCCCATAGAAACCAATCTCAGTGCAGATTGTTCAAAAAATGACTGAAAAAAAATTGTTTTTATATTTGTATCATAAAAATAGTACTAAAAGCAAGGAAGTATTAAATGTTGTGAAGCCCCCCCCCCCAATGAGAAAAATACCCCTCAAAACACCCTCCCCTAAAAATGTCAATATTACAGCCTGAGCCATGACCTCCCCCCTAGGTGGGCATCCCTGTTTGTTCCTCCCTATCTATCTACACTATAGTAGTTTAAAGTTTCCCAAGTGAAATCAATAAGAAATCGTGATTGCTTAGAAAAATATCGGAGAAACTAGGTCTTGCAAAACAAAAACTCTTTCAAATTTTCCATCTTATACTAAATTTTTACTAAAACAATGAGAAAGGATAACAAGAGCATAAGGTCTATGCAAATTCATATTAAAGCAGAATTTCTTAGGAGTAAAGTAAAACATGTCCAATGAAAATACTTGCATTAAGAGACAAAGCTATGTAAAAGTTACTAACAAAGAAAAGTAACTTCTATGCAGTAAGTTTGTTTTCACCAAGGAACTATAAGATTGTATTCGTTAGTATCTACGTTAAAACTGATATATCTACTTTTGTTCGTATCTCCAATTTGCAAAAAACGTGATTTTCTTTGATTTTATTTTTGCCGACTCCTTTCAATTAATTATTTCTTCAAGAATAAAAAAATATTTCTTACAGTGTAATCATAGGAATTGGTACACCAAAATAGTGGGAAGTCAAAAGAAGGGTGGGGGGGGGGGGGCGGGGGGAGACTAGCACTTCTAAAGCTGTTTTTTTTTTTTTTTTGTACGAATATATTATTGGATTTTAACATTAATGGCCTATTAAAGAGAGATTAAATAGCCTATAAAAATACTGAATATGGCCTCGAAAATCAAGATTAATGGCCACCTCAGGCAAACCGCTCCCGTTAAAACTTCCATACCTATGAAATAATTCTAAAAAATTTACCTTTTTTGGGTTAATTTTTGTGAAATAAGAGTAATGTAGAGTAAAAAATAATTTTTTTACCAATCTTAAATTTTTAACCCTGAAAAGGGAGGGGACAAGGCCCCATTACTTTTGGAAGTGAGGGGGTCATCTCCCCCCCCCCTCTACAAACCTCCTTTGAGTGTAATGAGTAATTTTTAAAATTTAAATGAATCCTAAATGGCTTCTAAGTCGTTTTTCAGGAAAAAGAAGGCAGCTTCGAAGAAATGTAAGGCAGTATTGATATTAAGGTGAATTAGTCTTCCTGAGAACATTAATTAGAAAGTGAATTTTTTAAGGCAACTGTAAGGGAAAAGTACTCACAATGTCATGGATGGAGAAGGTTTTTCACCAGCAAGTGAGAAGCTATCTATAAGCACAACAGGTGGACCAGATGAAGGAGAATTCAATACGGGTGTGCTGGAAAATTCTCTCTGGAGAAGAAAGCAGAGAAAATTGCATACTTTGTGAAGATGAAGAGGAACAGTCAGCCTGTGCATTATGAACAAGGCTAAAAGAATAATAATAATTAGGCTCAATTGTAACATAAATGATAAATAACACAATTTAAATCTTTACTTACTTTATCAAGACATTAAGTTTACTGTCTTCGTCTATTTCATCTTCCTCTTCACAATCCACCCAATCCTCAAACTTTTTGTTCCAGTATTGCAAATGTAATTCAGTATTACTATCAATAGAGAAAATTTGTTTTATAATGACTTTTAAGTCTCTCACAACTTTACTGCCTGACTTGATAATCTTCTTATAAGTTCCATGAGTAACATGATACATTTTTGGCTAAAAAAAAAGAAGAATTTTTGAAAATTGTCTATTTTAAAAGCAGGCCTTTGAAATTGTTGCAACATCACTAAAAAATTAACAATAGCAATGGACACAGAAAGAAAGCTCATAAAACTGCTAATAAACATAGTGATGAGGAATAACAACTTTTTCTCCATTAACAGTGTACATAGTTAACTGAGTTGAGTCATATTCTTCGCTAGGGTGAACAACACACCATGTACCCTTCTTGATGACATAGCCAAAAGCAGTGGAAGAAAACTTGGATGTAATGTACACTTTACCGGCTAAATCGATATGCGAATCAGTCAAAATAAAAATGAAACATATTTCAAAAAAGATTGGCACACCATCTGCAGTATTCCCAAGTGTGATGAATGTACCTTTAGTATATAAAACATTGTTGCAGAATACCTTTACCACTGTATTCAGAATTCCTTCACTGGTACAGAGAGTATCTTGAATTGCACTTGGGAATTTTCCCCTAGGAACACGTTTGACAGCAGCCTGGATATCTGTTTCATTTTCAAAAAAATTACTGCCACTCAAATTATATGCTTGTAGCATGCTGTGTCTTGTGCAAAGAGTTTTGCTCACATTGATAAAAATTCTCAAGTGATTTACAACACTTTTAAAATACTGGTGCTTTGCTTCAAAGCGCATGCACCACAAATTTCGAAGTGGACCAAATGTTGTTAATAATCTTGGGTAATGGATGAGGAAGTGAAACTTTGGAGTCAAGTGCAAATGAGATAAGACAATTTGTACTTCTGCAAGAAACTCTGAAATTGCCATTTCTATGTATGCAATAATAGCTGTTGTGATTTTAGGAGCCAACACATGATCCACTATAACTCTTAGTTTTACATACATTGAAAACAGTCCCTCATCCTGTGAAAGGGGGCATAGTAGGGGCAGCAGTCGCAGCAAACACCATTTTTGTGATGCACTGCCAACAATGTCGAAACCAGATTTAAAAGCTTGAGGTTTGTTTTTCAAGTCAGATCCTTTATATGGAAAATTTTCAATACAGTTGTTTACATCATTTAGCCTGCAAAGACCTTTGCGAGACAGCTCTTGAAGTGACGCAGTAACAAAAGCTGGTACCACACCCTCAAGTAAATCATGCATGGGATCAGGGGGCAAACATGTTACTGGGTTAAAAATTTTTAGCTTTGAGAAAACCGACTCCCCTGTAACACCATATGCAGATATGTTATCTGCACTTATTTTTGCAGAAGCCACATGATAACTATGGTTAGAAGTGTTCCGCAATGTTACTTCACTTTCTGCTGTGACTGTTGAAATAGCATCATGTGTTATCATGCAAAATCTGCAAATATGGCCGGAGTTGAAACACTGCCGGAAACCCCCAATAGCGTGACTTGACAAGTTATCACCAGACAGTGTGGCAACTCTTACCTCAAAATTGTGCTCGACACCACAGTTTGATGTAATTGTTATGCCCCTTTCTTCAAGTGCTGCCAAATCTGCTACTAGTGGACTAAAAACAGCTTCATACCCATGTTTAGTAATCGATTTATGTCGAGTCAGCATTGCCAAAAAATATATTTAAGTTTAGAAGTGTGATGAACAGAAAAATTGCCTATGGTAAAATAAACAGCATTTAGCTTTTGCTTGCCACGCTTAGCACCAATAGGGTTGACTACCTCAAATTCGTCATTGTACATGTGCAAAAAAAATGGTTGATTCATTGTACTGTTCAGAGTTTTTGAATAGAGTACCACTTTTAAAATTATGCAACATATGTGGATCAACAATTGTTCTGCTGTTTTCCAACACTTCTTGTAAAACATCGTCTTTTGACAAGAGTGCTTTTAATTGATCAGAAATAGACACAATATACACTTTTGCATTACCATTAATGATATGTTCGGTAGGTTCTTTAAATGTTAAATATTCATGACAGAATTTTTTTAACATGAAATCACTGCGGCTGAATGTGAACATAGCATCAACCATTAAATCTACTTGGAAAACTTCAAATACTTCACTTATGTTCAGACCTCTATTTCCAAACTGGTAAACAATGGCTTTCAGTACTTGTTCTATTATAACACGAATGACATCTGCTATACCGTTCATAATATCAGCATAGACAACAGCTGGAATACAATGCTTCTCCCTGACTCTAAGCGAAAATACAGCAAGTACACTTTGAATTTTTTTTATAAATTCATCTGTGTCAAGCAGTGGCTCAATGACACCATAATCTTCTTCCAAAAAACTGTCATCATCCAAATCACCATTCCACTCATTTGTTTCACAATTTGTGACATTCATTTCACAACAGTAATCACTGATTGCTCTCCCATGACAGCGCCTGCAATGCATTCTGTAAGAATGGTAAGTCTTGAACTGTCTCTGACAACTCTCTATACCACATAAAATACATAGTGAAGTATCATCGAGATGAAGTGTACGTTTTCACATGAAAACTAAATGCTTGAAATGAAGCAAAGGGGCGATGATCACAGTTTCCATTGTTGCAAAAAAACCTACCCATAATTTGTTTAAATTATTTTTTCTTTCTTTGCGTCAATATAAATATTGAATATTAGTATATGTACCAAATATGTGTTGTCAGCATCTCAGCTCCGGAAGCACACTGAAACCAAATGACTAATCTTAAATTTTTGAAAACAAGTCAAGTATATACTACAATTTTTTAAAGTACATGAGGAACGGTTTCAAAAGTCAAAACCTTTGTTATAAAATTGTGAAAATATTCTTATGCGCATTTTAAAGTTACCATTGTGCTCTAAATTTTTGAATAGTTACTTTATGTTAGTATCACTAATGAGATGTGTGTGCGGAATTATGTACTTAATATAATTTTTGCCTAAATATTTTTTTATTTGCAGACTTTTAAGTGAGCAGGTAAATAGATTTGAAAATTTACATTTTGCTTTGCAGATAGTTAACACTTTTTTTTAAATATAAATTTTGATTCTATTCGTTCAGAATGTTTTATCTAAAATATTGGCACATTAAAAAACCATTGACTTTCTCTCCTATTGCTATACCAAATGTCAAAAAGAATGAAATCTTAAAATTAATATTGCTTCATGCATTCATTTTTGTAAAAGAATAAAGCAGTGGTGTCCAACCTTTTTTATCCCAAAAATCTCATATTAAGAAGAATGTTATGAGCCAGAACATATTTATAAACTTTAAATATATAAAAATTCTAAATAACATGGGTAAAGGGGGAAAAAAGAACGTACCAAGGAATGCTGTTATCATTGCAGCATTGATTTTTTACTACTATGAAGTTATTATCTATTTTAGAAATTCTTTTTTAATTTTGTATGTAACCTAAGACCCAAAGACAGTGCAATACTCTACAGCAGGACTGTCTAACTAGTGGCCCGCCAACACATATTGTGCAGCCTGTATTGACATTGACATTCCTGCCCTTGTAAAGAAAGTGGATCAGCCTCAGTTTTCCCATTAAAATGTAAACAAACTGTTTTCTAATCCTTCTGTTTTATTGTTTTATAATTAATAATTCAACTATTAATTGTTATTGTGTAAGAGATAAGAGGTTATTGTTGAACTTTTTCAAACTGCGACCCGCGAGGTGATAAGTGACCAGAATTATTGTCCATGGGCTCTTTGCAGTTGGACAGCCCTGCTCTATAGTTTAATTAATTAACCATTAACTTGAATTTTATTCTTAATTTAATCTACATTTTTGCATAAATCCTCCAAAGTTTTCTGGGGGGGATGGGGGACAAATGGTGAAAACTGAGTGTAAATTATACCGAAAAATAGCAAACCCATGCGCACTTCTATGCAAATATTCTGATTTCTAAAAGTCCGGGGGGGGGGGGACAATTGACACCCCCGCCCACCTGACCACCCTAATTAACGGGCCTGATGCTCTCTCCCCCTTAAGAGGTAGTTTCAGGTGACATTAAATACCTTACCGTTTGAAAAGGTTTTAGCGTGCTTGACTTATTTGGTTATGCTATTTTTCAATTCTTTTGTAAAATTTCAAAGCCTAATAAGTTGAGAATATTATTAAATCTTTTATAAACATAGTAGTTTAGATTAAAGGATATTTATGTACATAAATGTATTATCCAGGGGTGCCCATCCCACCCAAGAGCAAGGGTGAAACCCCCCCTTAGTAGGGAGCCCCCCCCCAAGCAGGCATACTTGTATTAGCTGTTTTATTAGTTGCATCAAAATTTTAAAATTAACAGTAACTTTTAGCTGTTAATTAATATTCTTGGTGTTAAATTAAATATTCCAATCGATATTTTTGAGTAGTTTTTGTGTTCTATATTTAGAATTTTTTTTTATTTTTTATTTTAAAACACTTAAGCATTTACTTCTTTTATATTCTATTTTGACATTTAATAGAAATTTGGTTCCAAAAACATTTTTTCTTATATTTTGTTTGTATTTATTTAAAAATACTATGTGTGTATTTTTAAAATACAGTCATACTCAATGCAATTTAAAAACATAAGACATACATTAATGTTTTTAATGTAAAAATTAAAACTTGCAAGAAAATTTTAAAATAAAAATCTTTTTTTATTTAATTTTGAAATTTTTATGAAATGAATTTCTAAACGATGTACTTTGTCTTCATTTTCATTATTAATTAATTAAATAAATAAAAGTTTAAAAGTATTTTCATGAGTTTGTTAAATATTTAAATTATGGGACATTAAGTACATTTTTACATTTAAGTTAATTTAAAAACTCATTTTACTTATTTTTTTATTTCGTTGCTGATTATTGATTTCTGTCCTTAAATTTCTGTCTTTATGTATATAAAAAGTAACAACTATGAACTCTAGTTATGAGATATATTTTTTTTGCTACAGTCAGTGGCAAAAGTTTAACTGTTAATAAAATCATCCTTATTGGGGCTGAGCGATCTAGGAACTCCTACATTATTGTGATGCATCGCCAACCTTACATCGCGATGCTTCACTTTTTTTTTTTAACTTAAACTTGCTTGTTTAAATTTTACAAAATATATACAAGGTATAAATATTGTATATCATGCTAGATACGAATGAAGATTCCAGCACCAGAAAGAAGTTATTTACATTTTAAAACAGTGCTAAAGCGCAAGTTAATGAAAATTTTTCATATTACAATGAGCCTGTTCTTTAACCCCAAAAAGATGAGTAAATCAATGCAAAGTTGTCATGCATTCTATTCAAAAGCTCACACATTCTTGCATTAAAAAAAGCTTCCTTGTAACCAGTAGCGAGGGGGGGGGGAAGTTCCACATCAGGTGACACTCAAAAAGGATTTCATACTCTATAAAAAACATTAAAATACTTTAATTCTAAAAATTTCCACCAATATATCTTAAATTATGTTTAAATTTAACAAAAATAGCGTGCCCAAAAATGCAGCAGGGGGGGGGAGGCAACATATGGCGTCTAGGGCAAATTTTGCATATATAATGGATTCGAAGTTGATATTTGTCTTCCGAACTTTGAACAAAAATAGGAATGAGCTGTTTCGGAAAATTGTATAAATTTCATTTTTACATAAACCATTTATAGTTTCTTTATTCTTTGGGGGGGGGGAGCAGTAACACTACGAGTTATCGACACGTGTGACACCTGCGTTAGGACCTCTACTGCTGGTAACAGCAACATAGCAACAAAATACCAGTCTGCATTTTTTGTTGCTTTGCTCTTTTTTTTTTTTCTGGTAAGCGACTTTTTGATAATCTTACTAGTTCATCAATATATCTTTCGTGAATAACTAAAAACATATATGTGCATTTCTTATATGTTTGGGATAAATGAAGATCTTACTCTTCGCACCTTCATTGTTAAACCAGATCGGATTGACGCACTGTTAATTTAACATTTAGAGTGAAAAAATAAGAGATATTAAAACGGCAGGAATCCTGGACCGATGTCTGTACATCGGGGCATTATCGATGCATCGTTTTAGAGAAAAATTCTAAACAGGTTTTTGTCGATGGATCAATGCATCACCCACCCCTAATATAAAAATATATATAGATTGCCAGACGTCCCGGTTTAACTAGGACATTTTTGGTTTTCAGACAAAATTCCGGTGTCTGGCTGGTTTAATTCATGTCCCAGAACATGATTCTTTTGATTACAGGTGCCAAAAACGTCTAAAAATAGCTATCTTTGAAGAATTATTTAGAAAAATTACTTTGCCATTTGTACGCTTGACGCGCACAATTGACATTAGATTAGCTTATGAATATTTTAACAGCAAGGTCCAAAAATGTCCTAGCCAATAAAAGTACTTGTAAATATTGTTCAAATTTTTGTTTCTCATTTAATATGTTTCTTCTTACTTAGTTAACTTACAAACATCAACATGTTGCATATAAAATGTTTAAATATACACAGTTGACTCTCTTCAACGACTTTCAAGGGACCGTCGTTATACAGAATGCTTTTAAAACTACAGTGGAGTATCCGGGACCATGAAGAGCCGTCTTTAAATAGAGAAAATCGTCAAATAGAGCGTCGTTAAACAGAACGCCAACTATGTTTAGGCTCTTAATTAGTAACCATGTATTTATTTACATTGAGAAGTAACTGCCACTTAAACGACAATAAAACCTAGCCCTGAGTCGACACTTGAATCCCGAAAAGCTGGGGGGGGGGGGGCTTCCGTATTCCGGTTGAACATTTCAGAAATCTGGAAAGCCTATATATATATATATATATATATATATATATATATATATATATATATATATATATATACACACACACATTAAAATGCTTAACAATACCAAATTAAAATTATTTTAGCATAAAATCATATTATGAGGAGCATGTCTTATCTACAAGACCTTAATAACACAAAAATGTGTTGTAACATGAAATGCATTTAGCTGCCTTTACTGTCTTTTTTTTTAATTAGAGGCGAAATACGTTCGAAAATCTTCTTTCATAAGCTCTGATTTTTAATATATGTACAAAATGAAATTCATTTTCAGAAAATAATCTGTCGATGTGGAAAAGATAGTCGCTATTGTTAATAAATGTAAGTCGCTTATTTAAACGTGAAAATAGTTTTTACTGATTAAACATTCATTTTATCCATAAGAAAATCTGTCTCAACTTTCGAATGTTTTCATTCATTTTAAGAAAGCATCGATACATTACAAAGAATAAAAAAGATTAAAAAAAAAAAACGAACTTCCATTTTTTTTCGGAAGTTCTTCAGATTTTACTCAGTTTGGAGATTCCGCGCCCAAACCGTTATCAATGCTCGCCATCTCGCCCTTATTAATTCTAGCAGCATGTTTCTCTTTCAGTTTTGCAATGAGTTTATTTTCATCCCTCAATGTTTTCTTTCTCACTCATAGTAAAACAAATCTACCGAACACGAAAATCAAAATGAAAGAGTTTGAAGCTACACTGAATCTTACCGTTGGCGCCACAGGTCAGACTTGCAATGCTTATGAACAGAGTGCCGTATTTTCGATTTTTCTGAGTCAGCCGGGCCAAAAGCATCAAGTTTTTATATCGAGTTTCAAGAGCGGGGGGGGGGGGGACAGGAAAAGGGTTAATTTGCCGCCCTGAGAAAGGGTTTAGCTTGCCTCCCCCCCCTCTTCCCCAACACATTCGGCACTGTATGAAAACTATTTAAGAAAAAGATGTATGATGGAATACAGCGAAAATAATTCCATTCATTTTCACTTTTGAGTTCGCTTTTGACTTTTACTTCGTATCAGCGTTTTTTCCCCCGTTCCTTTTCTTTGCTTCAAATTATACGCGCGCATTTCGCCTTCGATTGCATTTTTCTACTTATGATGTGCAGCATTTATTCGGCTCTAAGAGATTAATAACAGAAAAGCATAGTATTTGAATTTATATTTGTTTATTACTTTGTTAAAAAGTATTATTGTGAAAGGTCCGGTTTGATTAATTAGAATTTTTTAAAGGATCTGTGAACACTCAAACCTTCGCAGAAATATAACTTTCTAATTTTTAAATTTGTGGTTTTAGATTTAAAAATACATATCCATTATAGCACCCTTTTATTGATAGCAGATGTTTTTTTTATTATTATCATATTAATATTTTCATTAAGTTATTTTTGATTAATATTTTGAATTTTATTTACCAACTATTATTATTGTCAAACGATAAGTTCAAAAATACATTTCAATCACTTTTCATTGCAAAAGTAACATAATAGAAGGACAGTGTGAGAAACATCCGGTAAAGAAGCAATGGAGTCACGTTTCCCGCCAATACATAATTATGAAATATAACTGCCCTTAAGTATTTCTATAGGTAAATGTTATATACGAGATCAATAAGCTAATCATAACAATGAGTCTAAATGATAAAATGAGCAATAAATAATTATCAACTTACTTTGAATGCTTCCAAATCGATATGTTATTTCACAATATTAAATTTCCCGGTAAAAATGTTAACCTGGCTGATTGGGCAGCTCTACGATAACTGACGTTATGATGCGATATGTTTCGCTGAGCATGCGCAAGCTCCAGTCGTTCGATTGGGTGCTGATGGCACCTTAGTTAGCTTCAAACAAGCTCTAAAAAGTCTATCGGCACCATAAGAGCCGTTCGAAATCGTTGTTGCACCCCGTGGCACTTTGTTATCACCCCAGGTTTCTTTTTGGTTCTTCTGTGGTACCCCTGGTTTTGACAGTGAATTAGGTCCCTCTCCTTTCCCTTCTGGCAAAGGGTGGTAGTTATGCGGGTATTTAAGCCTCCAAGAGGGTCATTAGGAAAAAATGAAAGCAAATAAATAAGAAAAAGTAACACAGGAGAAGTTAGTTGTATCAATAACAGGACGATTACCAAGATACAGAGTAAAATTAAAATCTCTTTCATTTATTTTTTGCTATGTAATTTTTATTTTCCTTTTTTCATTGCATATTTATTTTTATTAAATTCATTTACTTTGTATTTATTTATTTTTGAAGCGAGTGCCGAGGTGAATTCAGTATTAATAGGAAAATGTTGAAATTAAGACGTTTTTTTCACACCTCTTTTTCAGCGGACACCAAATAAGCGAGTATGTACAATAAAGTACAATGTGACAAAAAATGCAAAAAAACTGAAAAATGTGCAGTTACTACCCTTAACCTGCACACGGCAGTAAAGATATACAGTAGAGTCTCGAAAATCCGAGGTTCTTCTTAATCCAAGGTGCTTTGTTGATATTTTTAAGGTATACATTTTATAGACAAAAAATGTTTTAATCTGAAAATTAAAATATTTTGCTATGTAGAACTTCCTGAACTTCCCTAATAATATACGATATGGTAATAAAAAGAAATTGAAAAGTTTATGTCAATAACACTTGCCGAGTGACATGAAATATTCTTTGACTGTTAGAGATGGATTAAGAAATGCCTTGGAGAAAGTAGAAAGTAGATTGATAAAAAAAATAACTTGAAACTAAAACATTGTTTTGCCCCAAAGGACGAACAAACAGCTCTTTTGGAATACCGGATTGCAATTTATAAGTAAAGTGCAAAACTTGACGCTGTACGAAGCGTAGATGAAATTTTATTATTCTATGACTACATAGGTACGCTCACACATAGCAGAAAATGTCATGACAAAACTCATCAAAGCTTATTCGAGGACGATTAAAGCGCAGTTTTTGGTTGCCTGCAAGTTTACACACAAGTATGTGCAGACATCAAGAAAAAAACAACTCAAAACTCATTTAGGGTTAATTAAAACTTAAATTTATGTTGATATTTCAGTGATATATTTTTATAGGAGACAATATTTCCTTTTCATAGCATAAGGAAGTAAACAGCACATGTCCTTATGTAGTCTAAAGAAGTTTTTGGATAATCTGAGTTTTCAATAATCAGAGGTGGGGCGAGAACCAATTACCTCGGATTTTCGGGATGCTACTGTATTTATGTAAAACAAATTAAAATCTTTCAACAACCAGTCTCATTGATCTGTTTATTCTCTAATCAAGAACTTAAGTTTTAATGAATGAATACAGCATTTTAACTATTAAAAAATAATAAAAATATTTACTCATGTACACAACTCAATTTCAAATGATTTCGTTAATTGTCGAAAAAAAAAAAAAACCTTAGATTACCTTAGTAAAAAACATTGAAATGCAAAAACAATCATTAATTTCAAAATGTATGTGTATATGGTTTCAAAATCAAAGTTTTAAAGTCTGAAAAAAAAAACCCTTTGTGTAATCTGAAATGACAGTAAATAATACCATGGCAAAAAAACAAATTTGATTTTCATTCAAAATTCAATGTTAGCAATTAAAAGAAAAACGCCAAAGTGATAACTTTTAAGATTTTTTCAGCATTAATTTAAAAAGATTTTTTTCTTGAAATGGTGATTACAGTTTGCTAATTACTTCAAGACAGTGAGTAAAGGCAAGGGAGCAAAGTCAATAATGACGGCTTCTTCTTTGCCTGTAGGATTATTCATTTTACGAAGCATGGAATGTGTGGAAGAAAAATTCAAGCTAGGTAAAATAAACAACTTTGCAGACACAGAAACAATCTTAGGAAGCTCATCCTAAGATTGAATACTTTGACCTTGAGGAAAAGGGATGCAGAAATATGTGGTATTGTATAATCACACCTTATTAATTTTAATTTTTTAAAAGAAATAATTGGCGGAAAATTTGCAGGGAATCAAAGTACTTCATTTTGTAAGGGTAAAAAAATTTTTTTTTCTTTATTTGATCAGTTTTCCCTGAATTTTTGTTATTTTGTTCAAAATTCCCTGATATTTCCCCGACTTTTTCCTGATCTGTCACCACCCTGCAATTATCTCTAATATCATCTACTCGTGTTACTTCAGATAGTTTTTCATGAGCAGTAACATCAAATATGAAAAGTTTCCACTTTTCTCAAACATTATCCATAAAATCATACAAAAATATAAATAACGAGCAATTCTTGTAATTGCGTGAATACTTTTGGAACAATCATAGGACTTTCCAGGATATAAAAAAAGGAGGAGGGTAGACCTATCTATTAAAAACACTCAACATTTTTTTTCTCTGCAGTAAAAATTGTGTTTGCACAGAAACAACTTTGCTCTATGAGCTAGATAACAGTAAACATTACTAAGATGATTTTTGAAAATGCAATGTAGAAAATCATGACATTATTTTTTTTAACTTTAAATTGTCACATTAAAAAAGAAAAAAATATATATGTATAAAAAAACATATCATGCTGTTAAATTTTTATGAGGATTTCATTCTGAGAGAAAAAATGAACCTTTGCTTCATGTATAATTTATGCTTGTATGTGATCTACTTAAGTTCTTTATGAATGAGAATAATTTTCAAAAGATAAATGGAATACCAACCTTCCTAATATGCCAGAAAAAGTATTTTGTTTTTTGGCTTCATTCTAAAATTTTGTACATTTGGAGTACAGACATTTTTAGTTATCATTCAGGAATGCACAACTTATGGCCCGTGAAGCCTGTTGAATTGGCCCGCAGTAAATACTGAAAAAATGCAAAAAGTAAATAAATGAAATTCAAAAAATTTTTTTTTTTCTTTTTTTTAAATTCATTACAAAATGTTTGCTTATTTATTGTTCTGGTTTACAATTTCAAGGGGACCAGTTAAGTTTTATTCCCATTTTCTTTTCAAAAATTTTAAGCAGTACCATTTTTTTAAACTATAAAGAGAAAGTTCGCAATTTTATTAAGGGGTCACATTACATCCAAAACATTTTTTTTTAATTTAAGTAAATTTTATTTTTCTTTGAAACCATAACATGCATACTTATTTCGCAACTAATTATTTATTTTCAAAATTTTAGAATATTGCCCACTTTTTGAAAAAATTTCAATTTTTAAAAACTTCTGAGGCTTTTTTGTTCTTGCACTTATTTAAAAAGTTTTTTGCTAAGCCATCACAATAATCATCTCTAATAATCTGTGTATTCATTTGCTTACATATTTATTTAGCAATATTCTGTGATTAATTATTTAAAAAATAGTAATTTTTTTCTTAAAAACTTGTTTTTAAACATATAACATGTTCTAGACAATTGAGGTATTTATAGAATGCTTATCCAATGCACAGTTTTGTTAAATATGTTATCCTGTTTGCAAACTTCAAAGCTGTATCTTCAATAGAAAAAAATCCTTAGGGATTCCAATGGCATGAAAACACACAAAAAAGATTTTTTTTTTTTTTTTTTTGCATAGGAACACCTAACGAGCATTCACTAAAACCACTCATAGCTTTTTAAATATTTGAACTAAAGCTATGAAACTTTTTCCCTGTGTTCAGAATAAATTTTGGTAATGATTACCCCTTAACAATGGTTAGGTTTTCTTTGCAAGAAGAGACAGATTAAGAAATTTCTGAAGGATTATAACAGCTAGGCTCATAGTCCTTTTTAAGGAGAATTAAACCTAGAGATCTTTCTCATTTTACTGTACGAAAATGTTAATTTAATTAATCTGAGAGTTCCCTGAAAGATATTTTAAAGATCATTCTTTAATTGATTTCTGATTTACTGATTTAAGATAAATCTACCCTAGTGTCAGAAAAATTTCAGTCAGACTTTTTTTTTGAGCCTCTTTGTTCGACAAATATCTAATTTTCAAAATTTTTTCAAAGTTGATTGAAGCTCAACACAGAATAATAACTGTGTTTATTTTTTAGTGAATTTGTTTATATTCATTTTTCAGCGATCATTTTAGTTTGTAGCAATAATTGTAATTCTATATTTTGCAATTGTGTTTCGTTCTTGTTATAAACTACAGAGCAGCATCAAACTAAAAAAATCTCCCGAATTTTATTGTCTATGCATGTGTGCGTTTTTTTTTTTTTTTTTTTTTGTTACTTACTACCTGGGGGTTCGCAAGGGGGAAAAGGTTCGAAACCACTGCTCTGGAATATCGAAATGGTTAAGCAATTTTTTAAAAAACTATAAATTTTTCAAACTGTAAAAAACACTTAAAAATCTGTAAAAAGCACATTTTTGCAAATTTTTGTATAATAGTTTTTTTTTTTTTTTTTTGTAATTGCAAATTAGAACTAGTTTTTCTTTCAAAAATTCAGGTCTGTTTTTGGAAATAAATAGAAAAACAAGCGAAACTTTTTTAAAGTTGATGTTCCCCTTTGGGAACATTGGCGTTTAAAAGGTTAATGCACTAGAAGTAATAAAAGTATGTGTGTACTTTCATCATACTCTTAAAAAAATTACTCAGTACTATTACATAGGACTGAAAAATGTTGCTGTTTTGAGTAGTCTACAATACTAAATTTGAGCCAAGTTTTATACTTAAATCACTTTTATTGGTACATTTGTATTTTATTTGGCAACATTTATACAAATACAAAGTGATGACCAGCAACAGGCTCTGGGCCCAGCTAGACTGGTCCTAGTCAATATACAATCCCCAGTGAAGATCAATGGCCCTCTTAAAACTATCTACTCCCGTACTCATTACCACTTCTTCCAGTAAGCTGTTCCAAGGTTCCACTACCCTGCTATAATACTAATTTTTCCTTATATCCATGTTAGCCTGAGATTTAAATAGTTTAAAACAATGACCCCTTATTCTGTTTTCAGTGCTAAACTTCAGCCCCGTAACATCTTGAATTTTAATAAATTTAAACAACTGAATCATGTCCCCTTGGTCACTTCTTTGCTCAATACTGTACATTTTTAGCCTTTTAAGCCTGGAATCATAGTCTAAATGAGAAAGTCCATTTATTAGCCTTGTAGCCCGCGTTTGAACCCTTTCCAATATATTAATATCTTTCTTAAGATAAGGAGACCAAAACTGAACAGCATACTTCAAATGAGGTCTTACCAAACTTCTATATAAGGGCAGAAGACCTTCTTTAGATTTGTTTGAAATAGATCTATTGATAAACCCAAGCATCTTATTGGCTTTGTTACTAGCTATGCTACACTATTGGCTGAACTTTAAATCCTGACTTATTAAGACGCCCAGATCACTATTTTTTTCTGCCTGACTAATGACTGAACCTTGCAAATAATAACTCGTACACTTATTTCCATGCCCTAAATTGACATTTCCCAACATTAACAGCCATAACCCAATTTATCAGCCCACTCCGTAATATGATCTAGATCATCTTGCAGCTGATTTGATTGTTCTTCATTTTCTACATTCCCCATAACTTTGACATCATCAGCAAAACAACTCATGTTCAAAGAAATATTTTTATAAATATTGTTCATAAAAACAATGAACAAAACAGGCCATAACACTACTGATCCTTGAGGAACCCCGCTTAAAACCTCACTCCAATAGAATAATTTCCCCTTACAACTACCCTTTGTTTCCTTCTGATCAGCCAGTTTTTTACCCAAATGAAAGTTTTCCCTCCTATTCCTATATCAGCTGACTTGCTAAGTAGAGCAACATGTGGTACCTTATCGAAAGCTTTTGAAAAATCAATGTAAACAACATCTACAGGCTTCTTATTGTCCAAAGCCATGATAACTTTGTCAAAGAAATGTAATAAATTAGTTGCACAAGATTTACCTTTCCTGAAACCGTACTGAAAACTAGTCAATAGATAATTAGTCTAAAAAATTTACTATCTTAATTTTTATCAATGTTTCAAAAATTTTGCAAACCACCGAAGTTAGATTCACAGGTCTATATTTTCCCGTGCTAATATTGTTAACCACTGTAAGTAATTAGTGCATAAAATACATAACATATAAATATAATTAAATGAAATTCATTACAATGAAAAATATAACTTTTAAGCAGCATTTTGCCTCAAAGGAAGTCTGCTTTTATTACTACTGAGCAATTCCACGGGTAACTGGCTGACAGTCACAGAGAAAAACAAATTTCAAAACCTAAAATACAAAATATAAATTGTTAAAACAACAATTGAATGTAATTGAATTTAAAAAATACACTTTGGATGATTTTAGAAATATAGTTCAAAGCAAGGTAATTGACTGACATAAATGCAACCTGTGTGAAAAGTAGTACTGCTTAGCTGACCAGTGATTGGCTCAATGCCTATTGGGTGAAGTCAACTGACAATTGATTAGGCACTTCCAGGGTTCGAAAATATCATGATATTTTCAAAAATATCCAATATTTTGTTATATATTGGATAGTTTGTTATATATCTGATACTTTCAATTAGCACAAACTAAAGTCTTCAAAATAGTAAATGCATCCTCAAATCACTCTTTATTTTGTTATATTATAATTACAATATGTAGACTCTTTCATTATTTATATCTAATATTTAGTTTTACATTTCAATCAACTTTAATGGAGTTAATTTAGCATTAACTGTTTTACTCATTTTTTTTCTGTTAGCTACTTTTAGTTATATGACTCAGTAATAAATAATATACATAAGTCAGTGCACAGTCATAAGACCTTTTATTTTTTTCTGAGCAATGTTTAAAATTTATTTCGGCACTTTTAATATGAATTAAAATTGTTACGTTACTAATAATTTTATGAATATAAAATACAAGTAAAAAAGGAATATTATATTACTTTGTTATAGTAATGATGTATTAATACATCAAATATATCTTTATACATAAAGGGCTAATCTCTGTCCGGATGTCCGGGGTAAACTTCAAAACTACTGGAGGGATTTTAACCATTTTTTCACCATAGATAGCTACATAATCTGGGAACAACTTAGGCTATAATTTATTGCTAAAACACTTAGTTTAAGAACGTCGTGATCGAAAACAGTAAATGTAATGTGATTTCCACATCAAATGATTAAAGATTAAACCCATTGTTTTGAAAATTCGTTGCCTAACAACAGGAACATTAAAAGTAATCATAATGTAAATTTTGAATCAAGGCATCTCTGGAGCAACCATGACATTTATTGCTTTCTTAGGAAATGCATCCTCATCCTTATACATAAAGGGCTAATCTTTGCCGGATGCCCGGGGTAAACTTCAAAACTACTGGAGGGATTTTAACCATTTTTTCACCATAGATAGCTACATAATCGGGGAACAACTTAGGCTTATAATTTATTGCTAAAAAACTTAGTTTAAGAATGTCGTGATCGAACACTGTAAATGTCATGTAATTTCCACATCAAAAGATTAAAGATTAAACCATTGTTTTGAAAATTCGTTGCCTAACAACAGGAACATTAAAAATAATCATAATGTAAATTTTGAATCAAGGCCTCTCTGGAGCAAGCACGACATTGCTTTCTTAGGAATTGCATCCTCATCTTTATACATAAAGGGCTAATCTCTGTCCGGATGTCCGAGGTAAACTTCAAAACTACTGTAGGGATTTTAACCATTTTTTCACCATAGATAGCTACATAATCAGGGAACAACTTAGGCTATAATTTATCGCTAAAAAACTTAGTTTAAGAACGTCGTGATGGAAAACAGTAAATGTCATGTAATTTCCACATCAATTGATTAAAGATTAAACACGTTGTTTCGAAAATACATTGCCTAACAACAGCAATATTAAAAGTAATCATAATGTAAATTTTGGAACAAGGCCTCTCTGGAGCAAGCATGACGTTGCTTTCTTAGGAATTGCATCCTCATCTTTATACATAAAGGGCTAATCTCTCTGTCCGGATGTCCGGGGTAAGGTTCAAAACTACTGGAGGGATTTTAACAATTTTTTCACCATAGCTACATAATCGGGGAACAACTAAGGCTATAATTTATTGCTAAAAAACTTAGTTTAAAGACGTCGTGATCAAAAGCTGTAAATGTCATGTAATTACCACATCAAATGATTAAAGATTAGACCCATTGTTTCGAAAATTTGTTGCCTAACAACAGGAACATTAAAAGTAATCATAATGTAAATTTTGAATCAAGGCTTCTCCGGAGCAAACATGAGTCTAAAGTCATTTAAACATTTGGAAACTCACTTTTTGCACACTTAGGTAAACATAGTAGAGAACATTTTTTTTTTTTTTTGTTTGTGTAATATTTAAGAAAATAAAGCACACAGTTTTTTTTTTAGAGATCTTTGTTTTTGTTAGATATATTTTGGAAATTCTTCAAATTTTTATGTGCTTCACTTTGCGCTTTCGTTTCTAAATGAATACTCTTTCGTTCTTTATACTTATTGCTGTTTTACTTTTATGGGTAAGGATGAAGCTCAATTTTTAATGACGTGTTGAGTTCTTTCAGTTAAAACAGAAAACAAAAGAAAGTAGCGATTGTTTCTCACAATTATTACTGACCCAGGCAACGCCGGGTATTTTTGCTAGTATATATATATATATATATATATATATATATATATATATATATATATATATATATATATATATATATATATATATATATATATATAGTATATAACTCTTTGCTAATGTGTAAAAATATATGAACAAAATTACTGGCGAGTTCCAAGCGTAACAGAGGGGACATCAGACACAGATTTCACTTCAAAAAAATCATAACACTTTCTAAGACAAAATAATTAATAAATCTGTTATTTTAAACAATGCTTATAGTCCAGCAGCCAGGCACAAATTTGGTCAATCATTTCCTCTCAAATGATAATTGGTGAGAAGCATCAGGGAGTGGTATCAAAACGTCTCGTGTAAGTCAGCTGCATGTCCATGGGTGGGATGGGCAGCGGTAGCTTCCCAATCATATAAAAATAAAATAAAAAGTCGGTAATTTTCTCCCAGCTGAAACTTTGTCAAACTATAGTTAAGACAATATCTCAAAGGAAAATAAAAAGTCAGCTGACGTAACAAGGTGGGTAATGAGTCAGCTGGTAGGACAAACATGTAAAAAAAAGAAGAAAAAAATTCAATGATTTTCTATCAGCCAAGAATTTGCCTGATGACAGCTTATACACAACTATGAATAAATACACAAGTGAGCTAGCTGTACCCAGGTGGAAAAATGGTCAGCTGGTACATTGAAAGTTGAATCAATTACTTCAGCAACGGCGAAAGTCCAATGGATTCCCGTAGAACTCCCGCCCTTTCTGAAATAATCAATTCAGTTATGACGCAAGAGTTAAACGGGAGCATCTATCGCATACTAGAATGCATCAGCTGATTGCATAATAATCAGTTTTAGTTTCTAGTGTACGTGGAGGGGGGGCATGAATTCACATTAGTGTTCAGAGGGGGCTGCGTAGCATTAAAGGTTGGGACCCCCTGGTCTAATCAGACAAATCTAATCCCCTGGTCCTCGCCGTACTCCCATGAAATTTTCTTATTCAAGTGATCAATAGTGCGGTTTTTTAAGATTTTTTGGGCTGTTTTCTCTAAAGAATGCAAAAAGAAAATATATTATCAACTAAAGGCCTGTCATTTGGTTTGTAAGCTTCCCGCTGGCCGGACCGAATCCATTCACGGGACGAATGTGGCTCGCTGGCAGTAGGTTGTATAACACTATTGCACGCTATGCTGGTGTGTGTTACTTCAATCTATAGAAATAACGAAAATAATTTAACGCATCTCGCTTCCTCCCAGATGAAATTTTGTAAGCTAATTGTTAATATACTTCTCTAAATAATAAATAAAGTTAACTGACAGTAAGTTGAGGAAAAACTCATCTGCTGGTGCATTCTAGTAGGCGATAGATGCTGTTGCTTAACTCTTGCATCATAACTGAATCGATTATCTCAGAAAAGGCGTGAGTTCTATGGGAATCCATTGGACTTATGCCCTTTCTGAAGTAATAGATTCAACTTTCAATGTACCAGCTGATCATTTTTCCACCAGGGTACAGCCAGCTGACTTGCGTATTTATTCATAGTTGCATATAAGCTGTCAACAGGAAAATTCTTAGCTGAGAGGAAATCATTGAACTTTTTTTTCTTCTTCTTTTACTTGTTTCACCTACTAGCTAACTCATAACCCACCGCGTTATGTCAGCTGACTTTTTATTTTCCTTCGAGATATTGTCTTAACTATTATTTGACTAAGTTTCAGCCGGGAGGAAATGACTGACTTTTTAATTTTTTTTTACATGTTCGACCTACCAGCTGACTCATAACCCACCGCATTACGTCAGCTGACTTTTTATTTTCCCTCCAGATATTGTCTTAAGGGGTTACAGTACCTCAAAAATGATCAAACGATAAAAAAAATTTTTATTTCTTATTTCAAAACTAAAAACTAGTTCAAACACAGGGAAAAGGTTTCATTGCTTTGGTTCAAATATTTATAACATTATGAGTGGTTTTAGGTCATGCTCGCTATGTATTTTTATGCAATAGAAAAACTTTAAATTGATTTTTCTCGATCATTTTTTTTGTGTTTTCATGTCATAAGAATCCCTAAGGCATTTTTTTCTATTACGATACAGCTTTAAAGTAATACTTTTTGCAATAAGGATAATATACAGGGTGATTATAATTGAAGTTCTACTTTCAAAATGCTGTAAAAATAAAACCACTGGTCAGAACGAAGTCAAATTTCAAGGAAATATAATCGAAAGAGGGGGAAAACGTATGGTAGAAGAAAAATAAATGGTTGGAATTTTTAGCAATAGATGGCGCTATAAGCATCATAATTTAATAGTGGTCGACTACAAATGACAAATAAATCATAAAATATTGCCTAAGGTGTAAACCATACGTTGAAACACTACTACTCAGCGTGCACAAGGGTGCAGGATGCAGGTGTGATAATGTTAGTTAAGTAAGTCCATCCAACACGACAAGGTCATATCACATCCGAAGTGAAAAATTGGTTTTTAATTGTAATGAGGCCAAAATCACATAAAAATCATCAATTAAATCGGTTTTCAATTGTCCTGAGGTCAAAAAAAGCATTAAAAACATCACTAAAAATCAAATTGGTCTTTAATTTTTGTGAGACTGGTGCAACATATGTTCAATATGCTGCCCCCCCCCCCTCCGTTTTCGGGAACAAGCGGAAATTAAGAAGCAGCATGTTCCACAATTGATCAAAGTGTTTGGGGGCTGATGTTTAGAATGTGTTGCGCAATGTGTGTCTTCAGTTCGGCAAAGTTTGCAATCAAAGCAATGAACACAGTAGCTTTCAGATAGCCCCATAGCTAGAAGTCACACGGGTTAAGATCAGGTGATTGGAAGGGTCAGGCTGTAGGAAAATGGCGGCTGATAATTCTAGCAACATCAATGATTTGTGCCCATGACAGGTGTTTTGATTAACGTATTCCGACACTTGCAACACAATCTATTGCTAAACATTCCAACTACTTATTTTTCTTCTGCCATACATTTTGCCCCTTCTTGGATAATATTCCGTTGAAATTTGACGTCATTCGGACCAGTAGTTTTATTTTTACAGCGTTTTGAAAGTGGAACTTTAATTATAATCACCCTGTATTTAACAAAACTGTGCATGGGATAAGAATCTTATAAATTACTCAAATGTTTAGAGCATATTAAACCTTTAAAAATCTTTTTGACTTTTTAAATTTTTTTACATGATTGGGAGGCTACTGCCACCCATCCCATCCACAGACATGCAGCTGACTTTAACAAGGTGTTTTTATACCACTCCCTGATACCTCTCACCAGTTATCGTTTGAGAGGAAATGATTGACCAAATTTGTACCTGACTGCCGGACTGTTAATAAATTAACCTAAAGTTGAAATTCCATCTTCATTTAACTTCCATAAATAAATTAAATGGGTACATAACAGAGGGGACAGAAAATGTCAACACGGTTTGACAAGCATTATAATTTATGTAAAAGTCTGTGAATTGGAGCTCTTTAAAAAAACTTTTTTCCTCATCAGAATATTTCAAAATAATAATATCCATAAAATGTTGAAGTCATAACCTCTTTTTATATAAATGTGAAATCTAGAGTGTTACAGAGGGGACATGAGATGTAACAGAGGGGCAGCTTACGAATTTGTACTGCATTACAACAAAATATCAAAGTCAAAAATGACTTCTGTTGTTTAAAGTTGGAGTAAGTAACAGAGTTGTTATGATATATGACATCTAAATACACGTTCTATCATTATCAGGAGTGTCCACCAGTAGAAGGGAGGGGAGGGTGCATTGGTGCAAGTTGCACTGTTGAAACTTTGAGGGGGGATATTTTTAGAAGGTTTTTGTTTTCTTTTTGGGGGAAGGGTGCTCTGTAGCATTTGAGGAGGTATGCCATCAACCTTGGGGGGAAGGGGGGGCAAGAAATATTTGGCGAAGCTCATGTTCAATTTTAGCATGTTTATAAATAAAGTTTTAGTGATATGAGAGAGAACTAAAGGAAATTCAAGCCAAATATTAGGGATCTTTCAGAAAAAAAATCATAAAAGTAATTTAATCTTCAAAGCAGATCTACATCTCAAAGACTGAAAAATATTAGAAAGACAAAAAAATTCTAGAAAAAATACATGTTTAATTGATTCAAAGTTGCTTTGCAAAGCAAAAGCAGTTCATTTGCATTACAGTTGGATGATCTATGTTACACATCCATGTTCCCTCTGTTATGGCTATATTTCTTCTAATTAGTAAAAAGTTTTCAAAATAATTACAAAATATGATTAAACTATAAAATTTTACTGTGTTACCAAATTTACCAACTTTTAAGTTTGAAATTCTTTAATATTTTGCATAAAGTAAACTCATTTAAAACTTTGTAACAGAGGGGACAAATTAATTTCTGGAAAGCTTTTCAATTTTAAAAAATAAAAATATTTTTTGAATGAAGAAAATCACTGTACACATATACTCAGAAACCATGAACCTGTATGAAAAATCACTATATTTTAAGCATTTATTGCTGTTTTTTAAAGCAACACTTGTAAAGTGAAAAATCAAAATCAGAAATATCTGTATTAGTTTCAAATTTTGGACATAAATATGCATGTCTGTCAAAAACAGTCATTCAATCCAGAAACTTCAATAAACTCGCCTTAAAATTATATCAAATTAAGAGTACTGCTTTAAGTTCAAAAAAACCATGTTGAGGTTTCAGTTGGCGTGGAATGACACTACTATTATTAATGTACTTTTTATATTGTAAATACCATAGTTAATAAATAAATATCTAAATTATCAAAATCTCATGATATTTTCACGATAAATATCGTATATGTATCGTGATTTATATATTGAGATCAAATGATATATATATATTGGCGAACCATGGGCACATCTGACCAAATTTTTATTTAATTTAAATCAGGATCAAAAAACAAAGAACTTTTAAGCCTGCGGTATTTGAATTTGAAAAGAATTGCTACAATAAAGAATTACAGTAGTTTAAACAGATTGGTAACTAACTAACATCCAGGTAATTGGCTGACATTTCTTAAATTTTCTAAATATACTAAGGCAAATGTTAAAAATTAAGCAGCATTTGTGTAAACTTATGAATAAGTTTACACAAAAGGTAAGCAATGAAAACAAAATTGTTAAATTTAATATTACTAAAGTAAATATTTGCAGTATTTGCAACAAGTAGGTAACTGACATATTGGCAACTAACTGACATTACAAACATACAACAGAAAATATTACACAAATAAAATTCTCCCTTGATATTTTTTTAATCCAAATTGATTTTTGCATTTTATCATCAGGAAATTTGAAGACTAACTTTACTATTTGCGTCATAATTTCCTCTACAAAGTGGAACACTGCATGTGCTAGGCATATCCTAATTGAGAAATAACAAGCATTAAAATCAGAGAAGCTATGTCATTAAAAAAAAAAAAAAATCAATACTATTGAAAATTTTAAGGAAAAAACTGAACTTTTTTTTAGTATGAGCAAGCAATATATTTTAAGAGACAGTAAAGTGAAGAATTTTCTCTTAAAAATATGCAATACTCTAAAATAGATGTCAAAATGCTTTAACTAATTTTGAGTGTACATTAAAAAAAAATAAAAATAAATAAATTGAATACAAGAATGTAAGGTTATTTCGCGTAAGAATATAAAACATTTTTCATGCTATAATGCAACACATTTCCAAAGTCATGCAAACGATTTTTACGCGATTCAAAAATAATGATACAATATACAGTTCTCAGCAGCCATTTTGTAGGAGTTAAAAATGCAGAATGATGAAAATGAGGAACGCATTTTTTGTTTTCGCTTGAAAACTGACGGACGAAAACTCGACCCCCTTTCCTCAAAATGGACAACATGTTCGAGAGAAATGCACAAAGATTTTAAACTCTGGGGAAAACACAGCACACCCCTCATACGAACACTCTCCTATCATCTTGCCCCAATCTCCTATTCACAAAATTTATAAGAAAAAGGATGAAAAACGTTAAGCAATTGTCCCTGGAACTGGTTCTACTACAAAAATTGCCAAAGAAAAATGACAATTGAAACTTGCTTCTGTGGAAAAATTTCGATATATCAAGGGTTTCAAAAAATAAATTTTGCGATAACTATGGAAAATACATAGGAGTTTTCATAGAAAACGCTGGGGAAATTTTTTTTTTTTGAGACATCAAGGGTTTTGAGCTATCAAGGTGTACCGAAATTTTACTAACAGTAAAATAACAAAAAATAATTACAAGGAAGTATATAGTAGGGGAATGTGGGGCAAAGTGAAATGGTTAAGATGACGACAGAGTTTTTTCAAAATGAAAAAATTGGAAATTCGTTTCAAAAATTGAAGTACACAAAGAAAGAACATTGTATTTTGCAATAAAATTTGCATTGAAACAGTATTTTTTTTAATTTTTGGCAATAAATTTGAATCTTCAAAAAAAAGTAGAAATTTTTTATTTTTTTTTCCCCATGAGGCAAAGTGAAAAATAAAATATTTTTCTAATGAAATATTTTCTATTCGATTCTGAAACATATTTTTGATCAAAAGAATTGATAAATTAAAGGTTGAATGAATAAATGAAAAGATAATGAAGCAATAAACAAATAAATCAATAAATAAATGAAGAAAAATAAAGACGGAGTAAAAGAATGAATGAATAAGAAAACAAGTGAGTATCTAAATGAAGGAATGTAAATGAATTACTTAATAAATGAAAACAAAAGTGATTTACAGTAAATGATTCAGGGGCGCCGACTTGAAAAAATTATTCGGGGGGAGGGGGGTGCAGACATCACCAGGAAGTTTAGGGGGTTATGTAATCCTCCCCCCAAATAAAGGTCCTTGTACCTTGTACCTAAGAGTTTTGTACCTTGAAAATACCAATTTACATATTTTCTGATGTGTATAAGTTAAACAAACAGTATGTGACATGGCATTTTCAAAGTAAAAGTAAAACAATCTAAAAATTGTTATACAAATTTCTATTTCAACTAGATCATGTCACTTGCCTTATAGTAAGAGACATTTTTTGTTATATTTTATGGAGAGCCGTGCAGTGCTGTAGCTAGGCATTGACATAAGGTAGGGCACTCCCAGAGAAAATTACTTTAAAAAATATTGGGGGGGGGGATAATGGGGGGGTCTTGCCGCAGAAATTTTTTTAACTATTGAGATGAAAAATAGTGAGTTTTAAGGGGTTTTTTTGGCTTTTTAAAGTCATATAATCAACATTAGAACCCCGAAAACTCGACAAGCCTGACACAAATTTTTTGGCTAATAAAAGGCTAAAAATACATACAAACACACACAGTATTTTTGTAAAACGGTAATTTAATTCATGCATGTTTTTAAGACCAGTTATTTTTTCATTAGTGATATCGGCTAACATATTCAAGTGTAAACGTAGTCTCTCAATATCTAGTTCTTTTATGAAAAACTCGGTTGATTTTTAAAAATTTGTTTTACCTCTGTTTAATAAAAGCAAGCACTCTTGTTCAACTGCAATGACCTGTGTGAGTTCAGTTGATGTAAACCGCACAATAATGCAAAATTGAACCACTTCCCAAACCTCAATGTATTGCCTTGTAGTACTCCTTCTAGATTTTGAAAGTGCGTGGTGAGTAGGCTTCATTGTTTTCATACTTCTTTGGTATAAGTCAATTAAGAGGAAGAGAGGATTATCATTTTGTGAAGGCTTTTCTTTTATAAACACAATTTCCAGAACTATGACGCCTCCCATTTAACATACAAATCAAGCTTAGAGTCGATTACGAGGGAGTGTAATCGATTACAATTACGATTAAGAGCATGAAAATAGGGGGATTACAATTACGATTATATTCCTCTGAAAAAACGTAATTACGATTACAGTAACTATCCGATTATGCAGAAAATGCTTGCGTTCGCCGAGCTCAACTGGTAGCTACCGGTTAATCGATCACGTGACATCTAATGATCACGCAGCGGTTAGCAACCGGTTACTTAGTGGTCGACCGGTTAGGATCGCCGAACAAAATTAATTACAGTACATTGGCGAAATGAGAAATAAAAACGAGCCCGTTCTATTAAACAGCATGGTGACCTGGATACATTAAAGCAACCCCTAGTAAAATGTAAACAGAGCCGCCCCTATAAATTGTAAGGTAGAAATTGCAATGCGAAATATTGCTGTTTAAAGTTTTAGTTCGCTTTAATTTCACGATTTACTGTTTTTTGTGTTGTGAAATATTTCCGTTTTCGTAGGGTTTCTTCTGAATCTTAATTTACGTCTGTATTGTTGTTATGCTTGGAACCCTTTCCCCCAACTACCAATCACTTCTGAAGTGCTCCAAATTCAGAGTTAATTACAATACAATATGAATAGCAACCCCTTCTGCAAGTTTTCCGGATTTTTCGCATGCTATGAATGTAAGGGAAAAAAACGGAAACAAATAAGTTAAAAGGGTGCAAGAATGCACTAGCCAAGGGCACTCACTTTGGCTCCCCTCCCCCCTCTAACTAAACTATCACAGGTGCTATGACTTCAAATTCAATTATACAATATTAGCTGTAAACTTCTTTGATAGGGAACATTTTAATATAATTAAGATGTTGGTGCAATCTGCAAATTGTTATCAATTATCAGTTCATTCAGGCAAAATTAAAAAGGCCAAAAAAAAAAAAAAAAAATTTTTTTTAGAGCTCTGAATATATTATTATCATTAGCATACAAATGAACTCACACCTATTCGACTATAATGATTTAGTACAGTTAAGGAGTGACACAAGCTCAGAGCATAAAAACAATCGAAATGGAAAAGCTTACAGTTCCTGAGGCCAATGACTACTGATTGCGAGTAGTTGGTGGTAGCCAAACGTGTCCTTTTAATTTTTTCTAGGAAATGGGGGGGGGGGGAGTGTGCAAAGGCTGACATTGGTCGCTCAAATTCTCACGAGCCCCACAGAGCATAGGAGCAGTGACTCAATATCTTCCTACCCATCCTTTCCCCTTTTTATTTTTTTTTTATAAAACTAAAAAACTGAGACAGATGAAGGTGAAATTACAAATTAAATGAAAAGGATTATATTCTTTCCTGAGATAAAATGTATTTCTTAGATCATTAAATGGTAGTATTTTTTACAGATTTTCTCACGACATTTTTATTGTTAAAAAACTTTATGAAATAACCAAAATCTTCAACATATTGTTCAGAGAAAACCACTAAATTAAAACATCAACAACATAAGAGAAGTGCACTCAGATTGTATTTCAGTTACTATTCTCAAGAATATAAAAAAAAAGAAACTCATTTTGAATCTGTTCTGCGTCTTTTTCAATGTGAGTTTATTGCGAATGTTTACAGCAAGCAGAATTTTCCAAACATAACAACAATACAGACGTAAATTAAGATTCAGAAGAAACCCTACAGAATTCCAGCTACTATTTCAAAATTTCTGTTGCAAAAGTATTGTTTAACCTCTTTACATTTCAATATTATTATACAAATGAATGATAATAAATTTGACAATAAGCGTAACAAATCAGAAATATAGCATTGTCTGTATGAAGAAGATCAAAAGTTCATTTAATTACACTATTCAGCATTTGAACACAAAATTTTCGTTGGTTTGTATGTCGTTTTTGAAAGTCCAAAGACCATTTCGGCAACAAATTTCCTGAAGTTTTTAACATAAAAAACATGAATGGCATATTATACATGAAAATTTATTATTTTTTCTGAACAACTTCATTAAAATTAGTTTTGATAAAGCTGTGAAGCTAAGAAAACTTCGAAAATGATGTCTGGACATCCTTGTAAACTTAATACTGGAGATCATTCTATTATACAATTTTTTAAGCAAACAGTACAATATTATCATGAGTTTTCTAGAACATCTGCATCAGGGCTAAAATTCAATTAGTAGTTGAGCTTTCTTTAAGTTGCAGAATATCTGGAAGAAACTTAAAAAACATTAAGGGCAAATAAATTTAAAAGCTGAAATAAAACTCTTCAAATGTGCTAAATCATCAATACGGCTGATGTTTTGAATTGGCAGGAATGTTTTTTAAAGTAATTCATAAAATTATAAATGGAAAATAAATAAACACACTTTAATTGAAATAGGGGTGTATTTCAACTACTTTGCATTAAGTGTGTTGTAAAGTTTAATTTCAAATAACAGAGTGTTCTAAAAACACATGAAAAAGTAAAACACATATTACAGGGAATATTTTAATTCATCAATCTCTTTTGACTAGCATAGATTGTGTTTTTCATTCATTTATGTACATATTTTTTAGTGTGCACCATCTTTGCTCTTAAGAAGAGAAATCATCAGTTTATGATGAGTAAAATAAGTAATGATTGTTCGTGATTCCAAATTTTATAGGAACCGTGAGAAAACTTGCTTGTTTTTTCTGCATTTCACTTAGGAATATCCACAGCAAAATTGTAGGGGTAGGTGGGGTATGTTGGACAGTGGGGCACATTGTTCAAGTTCCAATTATTTTAATAATATTAATATTTTTTATTTTATTTTCTGACCAACAAATAGCTCCTATAGTCCTACAAATCCTATCACGAAATCACATGGCACAGTTATATTGAACAAATTTTTTCCCAGAAAGTGTTATTTCAGCAGTCCTGAGTAATTTTCAGAAAATTATAAATTAATTTTTTTAATGGTTTTAGTCAAGATTGAGGAGAAAAAAAAATTAAACTCCTGTCTTAAACTTTTACATGAATGCCACTACCTCGTCAAAGAGCTTACTTGTGCTTATGATTGAAAAAATGTGAGTGCATACTGTAGAAACTATTTATAAACTGTTCTTGTTTGGCTTTAACATATAAATTTAAGTGAAGTAAAAATATAGAGAATGCAACATAACTGATGCTTAAATCTAGATTCTTTAAAATGAAGCCACGTTTTTCAGTAAATTCATTTATCTATACCAGATACTTCAGCTGGCCACATGAATCAGTTTTGAAAGCCGTATGTGGGGCACCATTGTCTTAGAGCATTTGAATTCCCCTTTATTTCACTGTTCTATTTCCTGACAAAAGTATTGATTTTCTAAAGCCTTTAACAAATTAAGATAATCTCTGATAAATTAAATATTTGTTTATTTATGCATTTATTTTTATGAGTGGTTGAAATGAACTCAGATGCTATTGAATTACCTTTTGAGTGGGTGAGGCAAAACAGGCACGTAGCTAGAACTTCGTTAAGGGTTCCAAGGTTGCACGAACTTCAAAAGAGGAGGCATGCTAAAGCAGAATTAGTAGCTGACAGTTACACAAGATAAGATAAATCCAATTAAAACTGATTATTAAAATATGATAATTAACTAAAATTAATTAAATAATTGAAATTAATGGAGCCATTAGTTAAAATTAGTTAACAAAAATTTTATATTAAGTGGTAAATTAATTATTGAAAGTTTGTAAATTAACATTAAACTGAAAGTTATCACACACAAAGTTTCCAAACATGGGTGAACCTCTATCCTCCTGAAAATGAGTGAAATATTTTCTATTAATAAAAAGGGCACATTAAAAGAAAAACGGAAAACGAAAACTGTTCTAGAAATTACTTGGAAAATGCATGCGATAATTTAATAAAATATTAAAGCTTTGTAATATATTTCAACCAAATATGTACATTTGTACTTATGCTATTTTATTTAAAAACTAGAAAGTAGCCCATCAAGGTATGACGAGTGAAAATTGCTTCAACTCTTCTACATTTGAACGAAGCAATTGCCTGTTTGGTAATATTTTGATAGTTGAAATTTTAACTCTAACACCAGTGGATTAACCCTAAACTCCGGTAGATAGCGTTCATTGTTTTCGTTTCTAAATTCCTCTGAGATGACACAGTCTTACCAGTAGAACTGTTAAGTTACCGGATCGAGTTCAGCCTTGTCACAATAAAGCCTTTCCCTGAATGTTAATCATTACCAAAACATATTATCAAATTACATATCATGCCGTGGCGCGAATTCATTGTTGAAACACCCAGGTTACTCGATCATTGGCATTATTTATATGAGGATAAATATATCTATATCTATGGAGTCGAATGTATAACTATATGAATGTTATATAACGTAACCCTGTCCGATTTGAACAACATTTCAGGCAAATTCCCACAACTCTCTCAACGAAAATATTAACAAGGTTTCATTTAAAAAGCTTGAATTAGTTTTTATTGATTTACATTTATAATATTCTTTTGATAATGCGAAATAGAATGATATTTCCAATCTTATCCGTTTTATAATTATCATTCCTTTTCATCAATTAAAAGCTTGAACAAACTATTAACTCTTTGAGAGACGGAGGCTTCCTTTGATGCAACCATTTTTTTATATATATAAATTTTTTTCTTTAGCCAACTGACACAATGATTCCAGTTAGCTGAAATAAAAAAAGAGAAGCAAGAAATAAATGGGGTTCTCAAGTGAAGTCACTATTCCTCAAAGGGTAAAAGCTGTTCGAAAAAATTTTAAATATTGGAAAAGGCGTATTGCCGTTTTTTATCATTTTTTTTCTAATGGGGCTGTGTTAGAGGCTTTAGCTTTTTGCGGAACAAGTGAGAACCAACCATATGGCATCCAGTCATTCATATGCCACCATTAAGGCGCGGATGTGAATGTCAGAGAAAAATTTGATGTCCAGTTTCCACCAGATGGAGACACCTGAGCTCTTTTCGATGCGAAACTGCAAAAGAAATTTAATTTTGTCAAGAGCTCAAGCGACCTAAGGGATCTTTTACATGCCGATTAATAGAATGTATACCTAATGAATTAAATTAAACACCTGTGTGATTTTATTTTAACAACGTGTTGTTAATTTTAACAACAATACATATCATATTTTACAATGCAGGCAATGATTTTTTTTTCTTTCATACGATGTTAGCAAAACACTTTATTGCAAGAAATAGCAAATATCTTTAGCTTGAAGAAAATAAGAGTCGAAAAAATTAAAAAAAAAAAGCGATATAAAAACGAAAAACTCAAAAAAATTATCTCACATTCACCTTTTTTGTTTCTTTGCTTGTAGCGCAATAAATAGTGGTAATTTTCACCTAGCAATTTATAGTTAAATGCATATGCCTGTTTTTTGTTACGTTTAATGCTACCTTCACAATTTACTAAAGATGGATGCATAGATGCTAATTAAATAACTTCTCAGTACAATTGGAATACAAATATGCTTTTTTGGGACAACATCGAATAAGAGATGAGAGAGAGAGATAATTTTTTTTCAATTAAAAAACTGTTTTTCTTTTGGGATCATAGAATCACAATTCAGTAAGATTTAAAAGTATTAATTCGTAATAAATTACTTATTACATGCTTTAATATGGCCGAACTTGTAATTTCATAAACTGATCACAGAAAAATATTCAAGTAATTTTCAATTATTTTTTTATAAAATTTTGATTCCGCAAAAAATTCATTACATCAACTTCAAGTTTTATTTATTCATTTATTTTATTTATTTTACCTTCAAACACGAATTCTTTTTGGGCATTTAATATGTTCAATGATCATGCTTAAATATTGGGGGGGAGGGGGGGGGGAACATCAGAAAAAAAATCTATGTAATTTGTTACTCAGAAAGGAGAGAAATGTTAAAAATAATCTAAAAGTTCAAATAAAATTGTTATCAAAATATAAAATGAATCTGAAATCCAAGTCAAAAATATAAAGAATTAAAATGGAAAAAAAAAATCAATAATTTTTTCTCATCCTCAAGCACATGAAATGTGTAGAATTTCTTTTTTCGCTGCTGGCTTAGAATCTAAAATTAGTTTTTAAATGGAAAAACACATTAACACATAAAATTGCTTGTATTTTTAAGAAAACTTTAAAAGGGAGCACTGCAACTTACCTAGTTTGGGTAAACTTGATTTTCTTTTGCATATATTTTTCTTCAGGATATGTTTCCTATAAGTATGATGTAGATAAAAACTGTGTGTTAAAACAGAAAAGAATCGGAATTCAATTACTGATTCACCAGGAACGCACCTCACTCTGGCTGTCTTTCGTACAACATGCGTCTACGAAATCCACGAAAATCCAAAAAGAAAAGAGAAAGAAATGAAGAAAACCACGCCAATGAGCCTGTAGGATACAGCGGAAGTGGCAATAAATGCTTGTTTTTTTTTTTTGCCAATGGCAATTTGATGGACCAAGGAGAGGGGCTGAATTTCAAGGTCACAGGACCCAGCTGGTTTGAAAGTCGAAAGGGACATTTCCCCGTTTCGGACGGAGTAGGTGACACAGCAAAAAGCAGACGAAAATTGGGAACCTGCAGTTGTTGCACGAGGTTCTCGTGTTCTGAATTGACTCAAGCGCTGAGAAAATTGCAGATTACTGAGAATATTTAAGTGGAAAATGCAGGGTGTTATAAAAACATTCTCTTTCGGAAAAATTTTGTTAATGCGAGATGCAACAACTGAGAAAAAAGGATAGGGGTCTTTCGGGAAGGGGGGGGGGGGTCCGGACCCCATGGACCCACCCCTTGGCTATGTCCTTGGGCAAAATCACGAACATGTAATAAATGAATATAAATAATGAAAGAAACATTACTTTAAAGAGGATGCATTATAATAGTAATAATATAAGAGAAATAAACAACTCTGATTTAAGAAAGCAGTTACTAAAGACTTTATTTTGATTTGATTGAAAACATCGGATAAATATCAAAATATCCAATATATATCAAAAAATCGGATATTTTCGAACCCTGATCTTTACGGAAAATCTCAAAAACCCATTATGACAGCCTTTATTTTAAAATGCCACACTAGTTAAAATTTAACTCCACATTAATCGAGATAGGATTATTTAAAAATCATTTTTTCACCAAATATCGAAATTTTTACGAAATTGATGTGGAATGAGAGCTTCATGAACTTTATTTTTCTGCTGATCTAGAAGAGTAGAATTCTTCTAAAGTTTGATTCCAAGAAACAGGTTGTGTCATAATGACACACGATAGACGCGAAACATGTTAATTGTTCATCAAACACTTTTGAATAGATTGTATTTCTTATTCATTTTCTTACATAAAATTATATACATGTTCCACTTATAATGATCATCTTCTTCCTTCTTAAGAAGAGAAATGATCTGTTTACAATAACTGAAGTAAATAATTACAAATGTACATATTGATCTCCGCGCTGCCTAAACGTAGTACATACAACCACACAAAATGAGAAAGAAAGCGAGAAGAGGGCAAGATCTCACTTTCCTCCAATATCTGAAGGCAAGCAAGCCACTATTTTCCTTCTAACCGACATTGCTTATCCCCACCACTTTTCATCACACAAAAGGGTTGGATATAACTTCAAAGCCCTTGCATAAAAAGTTTCTAATATAATAATTGACAAGTATTAAATTAGAACCTAAAACAAAGAGAACCCCCCTACCCCATTGCGCTAACAGAACGATCTACTCATTATGATTTGTTTTCTTTCTCAGAATGTTTATTTTCAATTTGCGTGGCTTCAAAAACGAGATATTTTGTGTTCTTACAGACAAAACATTTTAAAGAACCTTCTGGAATTCACAACGTTCAGATTGGTAAAATTGTAAAAATCCTTTAAACCGTAAAAACTGACGAATTTTCGTAAAAATTACAAAATCTGCAGGTAAGAGTGAATTACATATAGGGCCGGATTTGCCTATAAGATAAATAAGCCATAGCTTCGAGCTACTGCTTTGAAGTGGGTCCGTAACTCGCAAAAAAATTGCATGTTTTGTTCCTTAAAAAATGAAAAGTGCTTGAAAAAACTAATTTTATTTTCAAGTGCTTGAAAACCTTGAATATTTGGAAAACGTGTGGCTACAAACCTGAAATTTTAAAATTTCTAACAAATGATAGGGGGAGGAATGCCAAAATATGTCAAATTCAGCTCTTTGCTACATCCTGCATCAAAAGTGTAAAAATCATGGTGCTTACGTTTTTAACATATTACTTGAAATAAATTTTTGTGACTCGGATGTTTCATATCTTGCTATTTATTTAATCCCAAATGCAGTATTTTGGAAAGTCTTTTGTACTGATTACTTTTATCTTGCTTCTACTGCATATTGTTAATCTGTTTAGCCCGGAAAAAATGATACACTACCTCTATTCCTTTTCGTTTTCTGCACTGCTTATAATTAAAAACAAGGTTATTGTAATGAGAGAATTCTATAGTTTATTTTTTTCTTTTAAACTTAAAGTAGCTGTTTTTTTTTCTTTTTTTTACAAAGTTTGAATAATACAGTACAATTGTATAAGCTAGAACTCAATTTTAGAGACTGGAAAGTGTAAATGAGGTGCCTTAAATTATTAAATGTTCTAAAACCCTTGAAAATAATTGGCGCATTATAACCTACTAGGGCTCTTGTGCCAAAACACCCAATCTAACCAACCAAACCTTGAAAATAATTAGACAAGTCTTTGAAACTCCTAAGCAAAGTGTGCTTCAATTTTATTTCTTATCAAGTGTATAAATTATGAATTGTTCTAATAAGTAGTTAACTACTTTCATGTTACATATTTTCTAAATCTGTATAGCATTTCTTTTAAAGTATTAACTTACGCACATTTAAATCATAAAACTTAAATATATATGTCTTTTTTTCCAGAGATTTTTGTCTATCCAATTAACCCTTATAAGGCTTCGAAATGCAGAATTTTCTATCCATTTTACAAAATTTCCCTCCGGGGGACAAACCTCCGGACCCCCCACATTAGGGAATATTCTATGTCCTACTTAAAAGGGAGCCATGCGTCACTCTCTTGATACCAATAACCTCTCTTCAGGTCAATTCAATAATCAGGGGTGATTGTGAGTTCATCAAAAAATACCTGAAAGTTTCAAAGCGAGACCGGGGGGGGGGAATCTTTGACCCTTATTACTAAAGTGCATCTTTGCCATAGTATTAAATAGTTCTGAGTCAAAATATTGAGCGTACATGTGATTAAATTTTTAATGGGTTACAAAGTTACTTTTGAGCTGGTGTTATACAAATTATCTTGACATATATTTGTCCATCTTAAGGGATAAGTGTCCATCTTAAGGCTCTTGCAGGTATATTTGATGAGTATTATATAATTTTAAAAAATTGCGGAGGTAGGGAGATAAAAGCATAACAAAAAAAAACATAATTCCGGTATTTTCAGACATAAAAATACCGGAAATACGTCCGAAATTACCGGAAATTCGGTAAAATACCGGAACACAATCACCCCTGTTCAAATAGGACAGCATGAAAACACATTAATGAAAACGAAACAAAGAAAAAGTAAAGCATGGCCTTATGCATCAGAGGAAAACAGACCAAAACGTGGGGGGGAGGGAATTTAAAATGTTGCTCAAAAAAAAAGAAAATCCTGTCCCCCCCCCCCCCAGGAACTCAGTCCTAAATCCGCCTATGATGATAACAGTCCTTACCTCAAAGGTAATTCAAAACTTGTTAAAACTTAACTGTATATCAATCATGGCATAATTATTTAAAAATCATTTTCTCAATAAAAATAGAAATTTTTACGAACCTGAAGTGGGTTGATAGCATGCACTTGATTCTTCAGGTGATAAAGAAATAGCAGGTAAAGGAAATAACAAGGCAACCTAAAAATTAGTAAACCCTAATTAGAGCATAATAAAATGTACCAACACACTACTTGAACCGAACTTAGAACACCTCAGTTTTCTGTTTATGATGGAACACAGCGACTGGCATGCTTGTTGAATAAAAAAGAGTAAATTACCAAATAACCAAAACTACCTACACTTCATTTAATTTTTAATAAAATAATACATTTTAAATTGGCTCGCTCAACCTAAAAAATCCATAAAAACTGTACCGTGTGTCAAGCAAGTGTTGTACTTCACATCCACATCAAACGCTTTGGCAAATTCTTGTGGTCACATTAATTTCATAATCGAACTGACATTTTTTTAAACAAATTTTAACTAATAAACATTTAGCAGAATATCATAACAAAACGTTTCCATAAATCAAAATGTTATTAAAAGATACTGCCAGCAAGTACTGAAAGTCCTATAGTTTATAAGTATTTTATTTCCTCTGCATCTCCTGCCTTTCAAAAAACAAAAATTTGACACTTTAAATACTTACGTTGCATAAAGTGAAAATTGCTTGAAGGAACATGAAAAACGATACATTAGTCAATTTTTGTCTAAGAAATGATCAGGAAAATATAAAAACCTTAACCTCGCCAGGTCTCCTATTTGGCGTGGTTTATCGCGCACTTGGCAACTAAATTGTTCCTATTCCTATTCAGAGTCACAACTGACTACAACTGTATTTATGTCGAGGACTGCATACTAAGTGCCTTGCCTCCATTATTTTATATACCGATAGATGGCAGCACCATCACCGGATCGAACAGTTAATGAGAATTTAGAACTAGTCCAGGAGATAATAGCTACCTGGTGCTAGCACCCCCAGAGGTATCGTTTCACTTGGAGGACATTGAGACCACGAGCCTATTTAACGTCGCCCAGTCCCCTTTAATGACGACGGTGGGTCTTCGACCATCGAGGTTCGAACCCAGGACCCTCCGCCCCCGAATCCGACACTCTACCGATCGGGCTACCACGGCCCCACCCCAACTAAATTGTTTCTCTGAAAAATGAAAAATTTTCTTCTGAACTGCCGTTGCCAAAATATTTTCAAAGAAGGTAAATTCTTATGAACTGTAAAGGCAAAGCTAGATTCACAAATACAAACTCTCATTTCGTTTATATGCGTGTGCAAATGGAAATTAATATTATATTTATATTATATTAACGTTATTTCTTCCTTAAAGTGTACTTGCTAAGTTTTAATCAGGGCCAAAAGCCAAGTGATCGTGCTTTCACGATACCATAAATAAAGTCTTTTTCCGCACGTTGAGTGCTGCCATCTAGTGATACGTAAACAAGTTAACTTTTACATTGTGACAGTTGACTGCGAAATTAACGAAAAATTATTGACGGAAATTTTGCTGTAACTGTTTTTTGAACACAAAAATTGAGGAAGAAAGCTTTTTTTTTTTTTTTTTTCAGAGAAGGGAGGAGGAATTTCGTTTAAAATAATACAATTTGCTATCTGTACAAGTTATCCAAAAATCACTAAAAAATATGACATAAAATACAGTTACAAAGATTATTTTTCGAACCCGAAAGAGGTGTAATAGATGAAATAAAGCTTTCGATCCAAATTGTGTTGTGTTCAGCGGGGGGGGGGGGGATTAACGATATTGAAAAGTGATAAAAATGGAAAATAAAAATGAATGCAAATTTTCACCCCCCCCCCCCCCTATTCTTTTTTTTTTTTTTTTTTGCCTTTTTACTAATTTTTATATTTAACAATTATAGAAATAAATCGTACGCGAAGAAAACATCTTATACATTAAATGAAAATAATCATATTTTAGATTGTTCATAAGCTAGAATAAAAATAAGGACTCGGCTATGAAAAATATCAAACGTTGTAAATGATCAACAAAAATCCATAACACAATAAGAATTTATTTCTTGATGATTCAAACATTTCTTACTACACTACTTAAAAATTGACATTAGTAACACCCCCCCCCCCCATTTTTTTTAGGAAAAGACGGTGGAAATATAAATGAATAAATCAGTTTTACTAAAAAACATAACTTTTAGTAATGTTATGCTTTTATCATGAAAATAAAAAGTTTGACACTTTTTCCTGAAAGCGAAAAGGATAAAGTAATAAATATAAAAAGATATAAATTTGCAAAAGCTTGTACGAATGTATTTCGGGGTTACAAGGAACCCCATGTGAGCTTGCGGATTTTAAAACTCTACATCAGTCGATTGTCTCAGCTCACATCTTTTCTGCAATGAAATAATAAAAAAAGTATTCCCCTTGAGTTCAAAACGCGTGTCAGCGAGTTTTTGCAAATTAATTCTTGAAAAAAAAAAAAATTAATTTGAATTTTGACATCTTGAATTCAAATTATGTTTTTCGCAGTCACAAGTGTGTGTATGTAGGCGTGCGTGTTTGTGTGTGGAGGTATGTGTGTTTGTGTGTAGCCAGGTGTGTTTGTGTCTGTGTGCTGGCATGAGTGTGTGGGTAGTTGTGTGTATGAATGTGTATGGGGGGGGGGGTATGTGTATGTAGGCATATGTGTTTGTGTCTGTGTGCAGGCAGAAATGTGTGGGTAGTTGTGTGTATGTATGCGTGTGTGTATGTGTTTGTGTGTGTAGGTGTAGGTGTGTATAGGTGTATGTGTGTATAGATGTATGTGTGTGTAGGTGTATGTGTGTGTGTGTAGTTGTGTATGTATGCACGTGTGTGTAGGACATGGATGCAACCTGGAGACGGCTTTCGCTATAGGTGCAGCATCGTGAGGAGCCCGCCTGTCCACGGTGACAGGGTGCGGAGGGTGGCGGTGGGAAAATAAAATGATAGGACATCAAAAACAGTCAAATGAAAGCAATAAGCAATCGTGATTGCTCAAAAAAAAAAAATAAAAATAAAAATAAAAAAAAAATTAATTAATTTGAATTTTGTCATCTTGAATTCAAATTATGTTTTTCGCAATCACGAGTGTGTGTGTGTGTGTATATGTTAGCGTATGTGCTTGTGTGTGGAGGTTATGTGTGTGTGTGTAGGCATGTGTGTTTGTGTCTGTGTGCAGGCATGAGTGTGTGGGTAGTTGTGTGTATGTGAGTGTGTTTGTGAGTGTATGTGTTTGTGTATGTGTGAAGGTGTATATATGTATATGTGTGTAGGTGCGTGTATGTATGCGTGTAAGTGTAGGATATTGACGAAACCTGGAGACGGTTTTCGCTAGAGGTGCAGCATCGTGAGGACCCGGTCGACGGTGATGCTGCGGAGGGTGGCGGTGGGAAAAATGATAGGACATCAAAAACAGTCAAATGAAAGCAATAAGCAATCGTGATTGCTCAAAATAAAGAAACAAACTTTTCATGTACACTTTAGTCTTTATTTTCCACTTAACTATTAGTGAGCTGAAAGTGAATGAAAATGTCTCAGTATCAAAATAAATAATAAAAACAATAACGCATTGAAAAGAAGAAAAATGCCTGAAATGTAACTAAACAAATTAATTTTGCTAAAAAACATAACTTTTAGTAATGTGTCATGAAAAATAAAAAGTTTGAAAATCAGCCTTGAAGCAAAAACGAAAACAAATGAATAAATAAGTACAAAATGACAAAACATTGCAAAAACTCGTTGGCACGTGTTTCGGGGTTACAAGGAACTCTTTTTTCCTTTCAAAACAGATGTGAGCTTGAGGATTTAAAAACTTCGCCCCAGTCGATTGTCTGTACATAAACAAGCTAACATCTTTTCTGCATTGAAAAAAGAGTTCCCTATGACTCCAAAACACGTGTCAGCGTGATTTTGCAAATTTATACTTGGGGAAAAAAAACTTGGTACTTTTAAGTATTTATTTTCCACTAAACAATTAGTGAGCTCAAAGAGAATGAAGGAGTGCCACAGTATCGAAAATAAGTGAGAGAAATAATAACACACTGAAAAGAAAAAATGCCTGAAATAAAATTAAACAAATAAGTTTTGCTAAAAAGCATTACTTTCGGATATGCAAATATCATAACGAAGCATAGTTTGAAAATTTTCTGAAAAGAAAAGCAATTAAGCAAAGTAAAAAAAAAAAAATCTACTAAAACTCTCGGACACGTGTTTCGGAGTTACGAGGAATATTCCCGCTAAAGTAAAGTTCAGCAGAAATGCACTGTGCTGATTGGTCAAAGAACAATGCGCGCCACGAAACCATAAGGGGGGGGGGGAATAGCGCAGATAAAACTAATAATACAAAGAAAAAGAAATTATTGTAGGTGATTATTCATTTAAAAACAAAAATAGAAGAAAAAACAACGATTTTAAACAATAAACTTCAGGGAAAGGGGGTTGGTTTGGGATACATCGAAGGGAAAAAATATTTGCATTGAATGATCTCTTCAGGAATTTTTCAATGATTATGTAAGGTGATTGAAGAAAATGATTTAAATGAAAAGGGAACCCTTGAAACATGCGAAAAGAAAATTGTGTTTTTTGGTTTTCGCATGATGCACAGAGAAGGGAACGGGGAGGGGGAATCAGGCAAAAGGAACTTCAGCTGAACTTACAAAAGAAGGGGGGGGGGATCGCTTTTTGGGGCCACGAGTCTAAATTCATGGGCTCATATCTATTTTGCAAGGAAAAAGCGGTTCCTTGTAACCCCGAAACATTTGCCCGAGAGTTTTAGTAGATTTATGCTTTTTCTCTTACTTTGCTTAATTATTTTTTACTTTGCAGAAAATTTTGAAATTTTGCTTCGTTATAATATTTACATGTCAAAAAGTAATACTTATTAGCAAAACTTATTTGTTTAATTATGTTTCAGGCATTTTTTTCATTTCGGTGTGTTATAATTTCTATTTATTTATTTTTGATACTGAGGCATTATTTGTGCTCACTGATGGTTTAGTGGAAAATAAGAACTTACTAAAATGTATCAACAAAAGATTTTTTTTTTCAAGTATAAACTGGTAAAAACTCGCTGACACATGTTTGGAAGTCATGGGGGAACTTTTTTATTATTATTTTACTGCAGAAAAGACGTGAGCAGAGACAATGGACTAAGGTAGAGTTTTTTAATCTGCAAGCTGATATTTTTCTTGAAAGGAAGAAGGAGTTACTTTTAACCCCGAAACACTTCCATACGAGTTTAGCAAATTTGCTATTTTATATTTAATTCATCCATTTTCTGTTTTGATTTCAGGAAAAATATCAAACTTTTTATTTTCTATGATATTTTCATTACTAAAAGTTATGCTTTTTAGTAAAACTTATATGTTCATTTAAATTTTTGCCGTATTTTCCTTATAGGGTTATTAATATGATTTTTGGATCACTGTAGTGAGAAAATTTTGAATTATCATGAAATTAATTTTTGTTGTGCTATTGATTTTTCTTTTCTTTTCTTTTCTTTTCTTTTTTTTTTTTTTTTTTTTTTGATCATTTTACAACGTTTAATAATTTTTATACCTGTGTCATTGTTTTAAATTTAGTCCACGAACAATCTAAAATATAATTGGTTTCATTTTAATGATTTGTTTCAAAAATTTCTAATTGTAAAAGAGAAGTGAAAAGGCAAAAAAAAAAATCCTTTATTTTCATTTTACATTTCTTTTCAATCTCGTTAATCCCCCCTCCCGTCTCCGCTGAAAACAAAATAACTTGGATCGCAAGCTTTATTTTATCTATTACATCTTTTTCGGGCTCTTCAAATGATCTATACAACTGCATTAAATGTCATATTTTTTACATTACTTTTGTAATGACTTATAAAAATCTCTAACGAACTTGCGCAGTTAGCAAATTTCATGGATTTAAACTTAATCCCCTCTTCGCTGCAGAAAGGATAAAAAGTTTTCATCCTTAATTAACCACTTTCGTACTCTAAAAATAGTTTTAACAAAATTCCAGTCAATATTTTTTCCGCTAATTTTGCAATCAACTATAATAAGCTAGAACTTAACTTGTTGTTCTATTACTAGATGGCAGCACAAGTATTTGTCGCGGAAAAATACTTTATTTATGGTATCGTGTGCTTTCCTATGTGTGGAGCAGGAGGACGTGGATTAGATTCCCATCAGTCAAGGCCACGTCAGCTAGAAGCCCCAGAAACTAGGGTTCCGTCCATTCAGGGGGCCCGTCTGAGAATCAAAGCAATGTAAATTTTATAAGTTTTAACGGAGACCCAGCAATCATTTTCGGAATTATTTTATGACGATTCTCATATTCGTATTTTATCATTCGATAAAACTGAAATTTCATTCAGCAAAATGAGAATGTTCCGGCTTCCGAAAATTTTAGTTCAAGGCGTCCCTGAGTGTGTGATCTAATATCTATCCCCCCCCCCCTCCTTGAGAAATAGATAATTTTTAATTCAAATTTGTGTATGATCAAGCTCGTCATTTCAAAGTCTTCATGGGAGGGGGGGGGGCAAAGGGTTTGTGTTCAATACGTTTCCTAGGGGAAAAACAAAATACTTATAAAAATGCCTAATTTTATGATGTTTCTAAAATTCAGACACGTCTCGAACAAGGGCGCCCATATAGGGAGCTCGAGCTCCCCTCCCCTTAGAAATTAGAACTTCCTTGCTTTTAATACTTTTTCTTTGCAAAAATGTAAAAACATTTCTTCTCCAGCCATTAATAATTGTAATTAAAAATGTCAAATTTTAATGACTCTAATCTGTCCTGAAATCCGCTTCTATGGGGAAAATATCCTGCTAAACCATGGTTAAAATATCTGAGCCCCCTTACAATTTTGTATTTGGGCGCATGCCCTCCAATCACCTAAATGACGGGTCTGTGTATAGCATTTTAAACATTTAAAAACCTTTTTGGTATCGTTGAAAAAGGAAACAAACATTTCAAAATTGCTATTTTTCGTAAATTTTCAAAATATTTTTAATTCTTTTTTCTTCCACCACTTGCACACGACTTATACACATACTAGACGGATACGAAGACTATTTGCCTTCTTCCTCAATCGGCAAATTCATGCGTAGTCACATCCCCTCCTCGGTTATGACCAAAGACAACCTAAAATTTAGTTTTAAAATTTCCAATTTTGGAAAGTTTCCAAGACGGGAGGGGTTTTGTAGTTGCAATGAAAATGTATAAATATATATATATATAATTTTTCGCTAAATATTTTCCCAAATCCAGTCGTGTTGCAGTGGAGAGAGGAGAGCAGCAGAAGCAGCGAAGCCCCCCCCCCCCCTCTCATATATGCTTGCATTTACCGATTCCCCCAGGTATTTTTAGACGAGCGTAATGCGCTCTGCTCTAAAATTTTGGCAATTTGAAGTTCATTTCTGAGTTTTACATTTTCTGTCTCCCATTTATTAAAACCCTCTTCCAACATCAGCCTATTTGTAGGGCAGGATTTGCAAATTTATCAACGTTCTCAAAAAAAGATGAAAAAAATCGAGGGAAAGTGAAAAATGACAAAAAAAAAAAAAATCGTGGATCGGCGGAAGAATTTCGTTTGCTTTTCTAAATCCCGCATTTTTACCATAATTGTGATTGTAATTATCTAAAATTAAAATAAAACTGATTATAAATGCCCAATTATGTCTTCCTTTACCAAGGTTTTTTTACATTATAATTTTTAAAAAAAATTTTGGTAAATCTGTGATAAGGCACACTTATAAATCTTGTAGAAGGAGGGTGCGCACCTGAGCCGATGCGCGCCATCACTGTGTCAATGACTTTGCAGTGGTTCCCATCCCCTAAATTACCAAAGATCGCCTCCTTCCCAAATGAGAAAAATACCCCTCAAAACAGCTCCTCCCCCCATTCAAATGGCGCATTCTGCGCAATGACAGACTAGGTGGGCACTCACTCCTGGTCTATCATGACTATTTATAAGAAGTCATTTAATCATTCTTTAAAAATCACTATATGGATATTCTGAATTCAAGAAAAGAATTATAAACCTTAGAGAGAAGAAACATTTATTTTATTTAAATAACCATTTAAAACCAGCCAAGATGCAATTCAGACTCAGAAAACACACAAAACCTGGTTTCCAAAAAAAAAATTAGTGAAGCACTTGAAGTGCTGAGTGACCATGATCCTCTGACTTTTTATTAAGCCCATTTTAGCCCTCTTACACCATCAGTAGGGGTTCCCATCAAGAAACATTACTTTTCCGTTTCAGAATTGGAAACTTGCGATTGCTTCCCAGTAAGCAATCAACTATTTTGTTAAAATTTATCTCATTTGAAAAAATTTAAACAGTTTTTTTTCCCTTTTATTGGTTGATTAAAAATCCTCTGGAGTTCTGGATTTCGGCTCTGCCAATGCTCAATTTAATGTAAATGCTGACCCAAGTATAAAAGAGTCAAAAAAAAAAAAAAAAAAAACTCTATAAATGGGGTTAGTTGAAAATTAAATAACGTCCATGGTACAAAAATCAATCCTCTCTGCAAAATAACAACGTTTAATTAACGTTTCAAGGCTTCTATGGTTTGAGAAACACCCCCCTCTCCTTTTTTTTTCATCTTATATAATGTAAACATGATTTTATTGAATGCAATAATAGCCCTTTAATTATCTTCCAAAAAATAGTAACATTGTTTTGATGTGCACAAATTGCAATGACATTCCTTTAAGAAATATGAATAGTTAAATTAAAAAAAAGTTTTTCATCAGTTGGGCCAACACTATTGTTTTGGAATTACAATCCCTTTTCGAAGGGCAGTTTCACCAGAAAGTAATTATTTTAAGTATTTGATAAAACTGTCAGTTTGTTTGATGAATTAGGTAATGTTATTTAGTTCTTTTTATCAAATTTTGAACAATAGGTAACAAAATAAGAAGGGTTGTTTATTTGGCAATGAGAACATGGTTAAATCCTTAATAACCCTAAGAATTTTTATTAAAGAATACTAATTTGTTAAATGTTAATTCAAATGAATTTGTAATTAATACTTTCAAGACCACTGCTATTTAATATTTGCTGAAATGTTCTACTTAACATTGCTAAAGCAGTTAAGAATATTTTGTCTTCTAAAAAGTGTTTTAATGTTGAGAACATGTAGAGTGAAACTGAATAGTTTAAACAATGTTTTTCAGAAGTAACAAGTTTTTTTTTTCTGTGCAATTTTTAAATGGAAGTGCCATTCTTCCTCAATTTTGAATAAGCTATAACTTTATTGTTTTAACTAAGTTATGCTTTCACAATACATTAAAATCTGAATTTTGTTTTAAATTCTTATTTAGTTTCTATTTTTAAGTGCATTAGTTTTTAGTGTATACTTGCATACTTAATTTATTGCAACTTAAAAAAAGTAAAAATTAGGTTATAAACTCTGACAAAGCATTTATTAGATGCAGGATTATAGTTTCAGTTTTAGTTACTTAATTCAATTTCTTGACTCCAGATATGCTACATAAATACAGGCTGTCCATAAATGATGTCTTTTTTTTTTTTTTTTAAATGTTTGATCCCCTCTCCAGTGTCACACTACATAACGAAAATACCTTTATTTCAAACCATGATATGCAATGACTCTTCTTGTATGTTACCCCCTCCTTTCCCCTTGTCAAATATTCAGAATTAAAACCCCTCTTTCCTCTCAAAGCATGACATCATTTGTAGACGACTCATAAGGGATGAAATGAAAGTAAAGAATAAAAATTCTACCAGTGCAAAAAATTTAGAGGCATATAGGAGGCTACAAGCACAAAACAGACAGCATTACCACACACATCAAGGACAATTTATTCCCAGTTGCGTGTCATAGACAATTTAATAAAAGAAGCAAAATATATTCTGAAATTTCAGGAAATAATATGTATTATGTAAAATAATATGATACTTTGAAAGAAAGTAAAATTGCGTGAATACATCTTTAGTTTATCATTATTTATCTGCCTATTTGCAATTGCTGTCCCAGCACACAAAAATTACCATTAAAAACAACAAAAAAGATTTCATTTCAAATACTGTATGTTTATTAACAAAATATGGCCCTATTAGGTACTATAAAAAACACAAGTAATACAATAATGTTTGCACAAAGCTAAACATTTTTAAGGAAAAATAAACATTTCTTCAAAATTCTTGATGTTATTAATATTGTTATACATTTTATCGAATTGTAAACAAGTATTATACTAACTGATTCTTTTCTTTTTTTTTTTTTTTACTCTTTCATTGTTGATAACTTTTAAATGAAAATTGAAAACCATACGTTAATTAGAAGACTAATTTCTCCTAATTGCCATTTGCAGAAGTTCACATATTGAGAAAGTCAACATGTGTACATAAAAATAAAAAAGGAAGTTCATCTAATTAGTAGTAAAAGGTAATATAAAACAACAAATCAAACAAAAGAAGCAATACTAAACAAAGTAATAAGTATGGCCACTGAAAAGCTACAACAAAGGAATTGATGGAGCACACACAAGTACAAATCTCTCTATTGTATAACAATTCGGTATTAAAACATGTAAAAAAAAAACAGCAATTCTTCAAGGCTTCTTCTGAAAAATCACACCAACAGCAATTGATTGCTAATCAATCCTAAAATGGACATCAGGAAAAGAAAAAATATAGAAATTAGTTGCACATAAAACATGTATTTTTATCAAAATTATGCAAAAATACATTTTATTAGCAAGCAAACAAAGAGGCTGTCTTGCAAAAAATAATAAATAGCTTAATAATATTTACATATCTTAGAATTAAGAGCTACAAATAAAACAAACTCCAAATAGTTCAAATTTTCTTTCAATTTCCCTAGTTTTGAATTATCAAGAGTAGATTGTGGTAATCTTATACACTTGTGAATATGCATACAAAAGCAAGTTTATCTAATGTAGTGGTAAGCAAACCAAACCAAACAAAAGAAGCAGCTCTAAACAACTAATATGTGTCCACTGAAAAGCCACAACAGAGGAATTGATGGAGTACAACACACCAAATCTCACTGTCATGAAACCATTCGGTATTAACACATGCAGAAGAAACAGCAATTCTTCAAGTCTTCTTCTGAGAAATTGCACCAACAGCACGGTCCTAAAACAAACATCAAGAAAAGAAAAAAATGCAGTCATTATTTGTTTAAAATACATATTTGTATCGAAATAATGTGCAGATACATTTTATAAGTAAGCAATTATACCTGCATACAGAGAGACTCTCTTGCAAGAAACAATGGTCAGCTTAATACATACATCTGTTGTAAATTAGAAGAACTAAAAAAAAATCAAACTCTTGTTCAAGGTCCCTGAGCCTTGAGTTCTATCAACTATACTACCCTAATATACTTACGAAATGCTTATAGAAGGAATGTCATCTAATGCAGAGGTAAGTGAAAATAGAACATCAAACCAAATAAAAGAAGCAGCTTTACACAACTAATATGTGTCCACTGAAAAGCCACAACAGAAGAATTGATGAAATACAACACACCAAATCTCACTGTCATGAAACCATTCGGTATTAACACATGCAGAAGAAACAGCAATTCTTCAAATCTTTTTCTGAGAAATTGCACCAACAGCAAGTGATTGCGAAGAAAGGTCCTAAAATAAACATAAAGAAAAGAAAAAATGTTGTCATTAGTTGTATAAAATACATATTTGTATTAAAATTATATACATATCCATTTCATTAGTAAGCAAGCAAACATTCGTGCACACAGATAATCATACCAAAAACCTATAAATGTAGTAGAATCTCGAAAATCTGAGGTAATTGGGGCTAACGCCACCTCGGATTATTGAAAACTTGGATTATCCAGAAATATTTCCAGATTACAATTTCAGACTTTTTGATGTCGTAAGGAGCACTTTTACTTCCTCATGTAAAGAGGAACCATTGTCTTCACAAAAAATATTATCACTAAAATTTCAGAATAAATTTCTTTTAATTACCTTTAAACGAATTTCGGAAAAAAAAAAGAAAATTCTGGGAATTGATGTGATATACCCCACCCTTGGCGACTTTTTCCTGTTGGCGCCAAGAAAGCGTCGCCAAGAAAACGATGTATGACGACATATGTCATACATCGTTCTTAGCGATGCTTTTTTTAGCGCCAACAGGAAAAAATTAGATAAAAAACATGATCAAAGCACTTCAGAACACAATATATATAAAAACAACATAAAAGCACAACAAAAAACATCACGAATATATGCTTCAAAAATGTACAGGGCCGGGGTTTTTTGTAAACATATTAAAATACAATGAAATAAATTATTGTATTAATTACAAGTCGAAATTAATGCATTAATTTTTTTTCATCATTTCTCCGGGATACGAGCCCTTGGTCTCATAGTACTTTCGTAATGAGACCTCGGCTCGCCGGTCCTGCCTCGGTCTCATTACGAAAGTACTATGAGACCTCTTGCTCGCCAGGACCTCGCTCCGCTCGGTCCGTTATCCCTCCGATTGTTAATATACATTACAGTCGGAGTATGGTCACAGTTATGTATATTTTCATGGAGACACCCAAGGGTGGCTCCTTCCGTTCAGTGTACAATAATGACACAGTTTTAAGTGTGAAATATGCACCATTATTGTGCAGATTTATTAATAAAATTCAGCATTTTTAAGAGCACAACCGAAAGAACTTTCAATTGTTAACATAAAATTCAGTACCTAAAGGAGGCACGTTAATAGAATGTCTAAATAATTCGTGGCATCGATAAGAATTAACTTTTAGAGCAAAATAACCGTACTATTTCTGTAAAATTAATTTACATACAGTATAAATAAAGTTAAAAACTACAAGAACCCCTCAAGGATTTGTAAAAACAAAGAATTTTGGAAGTGAGAGGTTTTTTTTTTGAATTCTAAAATAAAGAACTTACCTTTTTATATGGTATAAATATTCACACTCAGTCTAAAACAATACATCACATGACAATGGCACGTTACAGATACACACCACGTTGGAGTTAACTTTTAATTAACCTTCAAGTTTGAAGAAACTGGCATTTTCTAATGTTTTTACTTCAAAACACAACTACTGAATTTAAACTAACACAAAATAAGCATTCCTGTAAGGTATATTGCACGAAACAACACCACGTGTCTCTCCTGCGTGAAACCCAAACAACCCAAGTAAACAAGTTTGAACAGATCTGTAAGATTGCCTTCAGGTTGCTAAACACAGGTTAGTTTGGCCAGGGATGCCATGCATAAAAAATTATAGCCTCATTGGCGAGAAAAATATTTTAATTTTGTGCAAAAAAATCGAATGTCGCCAAATGGGGGGGGGGGTATATCACATCTGTACGAAATTCTGTGTATGTATTTATGTATGCAAATGTGTATGTAAACAAGCCTGCATTTTGACAGTTCCCAAATCCATTTCTATAAGTTTTGTCATTACGTCTATATGTGCTTGTATATCTGTCGCATGAGACATTATCGGTCACTTGTAAGGTTTAAGTTATTGAATATACGACTTGTCAAGTTGTGAAAATTCTTTTTTTTTTTAGTCCTATTGGGTGTTCCGAAAGGCATGTTTATACATTCTTTGTGGTTAATCAATGTCAGTTTTACGTATCAAGTTATGAGATGCAAATCATCTCCCAATCCATATTTAGCAGTCGGTGAATATTTCGTGGCAGTTCTCTTTTCATACTGTTTACTCATATAGAATACTTTTTACAAATAATGCTAAGCACACAAGCATTTGAATGCACACAGATTCAACCAGCAGAAATCAACGAAAATGACTCTGGCTTCTCAAATCCACAATATCAAAGATGCTACAAAAAAAAAAAAAAAAATGTGGGGCAATCCTAAACTTCCAACTCATAGAATATTTACATTTTACATATCATGTTGGGTTTTTTTTTCTCACAACTTTCTCAAATTCTTCATTTTTTTGTGACAATGAAAGTAAATATTCTAAATTGAATAAGCAGAATGGCATTAATATCACAGTACAAATGGTATCTTTCACCGATTCAGAATGCAATTTGATGAAATTCGTGAGAGTCCGTCGCAGATTAGTTTCAGTGTGTGGTTCTGACATTCTTGCATGAGTTTTAGACCCAATGTGGATTCAATAAACGTGTAAGTATTGCATGTTTCTCGAGTTCATTTAGCATTATTACTAAGAACATTTAGCAAAATAGTAGAAAAAGAAACAGATGTAAATTAAACACACAGAATTTCATGAACTGATTCAGTATTTTCATAATTCATAAGCAAGTAAACCCTGAATAACACTTTTAATAATGCATAAGAAAACCACTTACTGCTATACAAATAAACTTCCAACTTCTTAGAATATTATTTTATGCTTCCTCCGGTAATTCAGAGAAGAATAAATCTTTTGCCCTTGAAACATAGACACATGCATTCAATTTAATTACATAAAAACACTAATATTTACCACTACAAAATGTACATTTTTATGCACACATGCCAGAATGCAACAACGTGCTTCGTTTCATACAGCAAACCTACAATATTTCGAACCTTCCGACCGAAATCACGCCAAATTACCAACTAGCCCGGTCAAAATAGACATTCGAGTTCGGAAAAATTCCCATAAAGCTGAAAATTGGTACAGACCTTAAGAACATCATTATAAGTGAAATGTCAAAAGTCCTCATCGATCCGAGTGGAGCTAAAAATTTTATGCAAGGTCAAAGGTCGAAATTGAAATTTTTTTTTTTTAATTGAAAACATTCGTACAGTGCTGAAAATTGGTACAGACTTTAAATGCATCATTGTGAATGATATATGAAAAATTCCCATCGATTCCACTTGAACTAAAAGTTTTATGGAAGGTCAAAGGTCAAAATAAACAAAAAAAACTTTAAAAATCGGAAAAATTCAACATGGAGCTGAAAATTGGCAGAGACACAAAATACACAATTATAAATGAAATATAAAAAATCCCCATCGATCTCACTTAATATAAACATTTCTTGCACGGTCAAGGGTCAAAAAATGTTTTTTTTTAATTTTGCAATTATTTCAAAAACATAGCTGTTATTATAAAAAGCGCATATTAATTTGTAAATTATACAATATGTTGAAAAGACGTTTTTATATGAAGTTCAACTTTTTCTGGTTCAAATTAGGTGAAAATGGTGAACAAGTACAACATTATCCCTTATTTAACGGATATAAGATGCCTCTCAGTACCTATTATCCCTAATCAGATTCTTCAGGTGCAGCAGCAACAATTTCTCTAGCCTTTGCATACAAAGGTTGATCAAAAGTAACAAATAATGCTTTGTATTCTCCAAAGCACAAAGTAAAGTAGTGTATATACTATTGTAGTCATTTGCAGGTTGGTGAATAAATGGTAAGAACAAAATTCTAGACATTGAAAAATCCATATTATTCTTTGTTAAACCTTCAATATAACCGTTCCAACCTGATAGCGATAAATTATTCCATTTCCCATACAACCATAACCAGGGTTGGCTTTTTGCATGCAGAAACTGGTTATAACCGGTAAAAACCGGCAGAAACTGGCAAAAACTAGAAAACGTTTTTAATAGCTCTAGTAATTACTTAATGACAGGCAATTAAGTAAAATAAAATATATAACTCATTTCGTCATTGCAAAAACTTAATATAATAGTTTTTTAATAATTAGTGTAAAAATATGTTAAATAACAAGACTGACATTTCTAAAGCAAAGTAAAATTTATCGTAGTTCAAATTGCTATGTGTTAGAAAGTTTAGCCTTGTAATGTTGTAAGTAACAAATTTTTCAGTTTGTTTATAATTATTTTGTTTGCATTTAATATAAAGTGTGATGTATCAAATATTTAAATAAATACAGTTTTTTTTTATTTCATTAAATTCTAAAATTCAGAAACTTGTCATTTTACACTTAATATAACTGAATAAAGCTATTCTCAAAGAACAAAGAACTCCCCCCCCCCATTTTGATTTCTATGGAAATTTAATAATCCAATTATATAAGTACTTAACACAGTCTTCAACTTTGCTGTATGTAAGAAACAATATAATTGGTTAGATTCACTGACTCATAAATGAAAAGAGTTTCATTGGTTGAAACTAGAGGTGCAACATGGATGTCGATGTTTTGGAAACATCGATTTTTTTTTGTTAAAAACGTCGATGTTTTTAACATCGATGTTTTACTTTCAATGTTTTTGGGCTATCGATGTTTTGGTTTCGATGTTTTTTCGATGCTGATGTTTTTACATTTTAATTGAAAATTATCATAAAATTTTGCTCCAATCTTCTCGCTAGGTAATTAAGTTTACTTATGGAGTTGCCAAAAAAAAAAAAAAAATCATTTTTTTTGCACCCGTTTTATAAGAACAATTTTTCTGCGTAGAGGATGATTTTTGGGAAGATCACTACAAGATAGTAAAAGATTAACTAGAGAGTAAAAAAGAGATCAAAGCGTTTAGAAGAACCTGACACTGGTAGTCTGGTGCCAGAACTTGCAGTCTATTTCAAGGCTCCAGTTCTTAAACTAAAGGAAAATCCTATACGCATTTGATAGTGATGGAAACTTCTGTTCCATCGAAAGAGATGTTTCTCAGACTGGTGGGATAGTCTGCGAAAAGAGAAATGGCCTTCTGGGGGGACAAAGTAAGGAAACTTCTTTTTGTCCAAACTGTCAACACCAATATTCGGGCTTACTTATCAATTTCCTCCAACAAGTCGTCCGTCTATTACCTTAAATTTGTGTTTAATTATTAACTAACAGTACAACACATATTTCTTACTCTTAAAAATTATTGTTAGAGTTAATTTTGTATTTTTAAAATAATTAGCACAACTTTTTCTCATCATTCAACTGACGGTAAGTGCATCAGTGGCGTAGCCAGGGGGGGGGGGGGCACCGGGCCCGCCCCCCCCCCCCGAAATTTTCGTTTTCGACATAGTAATATTTCATGCAAAAATGATTTTTTTAAGCAACTTTTTCGTGGCGAAAAAGTTGGTTTAAAAAAAATTGGTTGTGTGACAGCAGTGGTGTAGACGGGGGTGGGGTGGGGTTGGGAGGATGCAAAAAAAAAAAAAAAACTAATGCCAAACGCGAACAAAGTAACAGTATGTTTCTGTAAGTCAAGGAGAGAGGAGGCAATTATTCCCACCTAAAGTCTCGTTGACCCCCCCCCCCCCCGTGTCTAATGATGGGGATTCTTAACCGGTCTGGGTCTGGTGTACTACCAGTCGAGTGAAGAAGGGCCCTAAAGCGGGATTCTTCAGTCTTCTATTGTAAACAACGGGGCCCTTTATGCAATGTATGCTCCAGGAATGACGGCGTCTAAATTGATAATGGCCCAGTTTTACTGCCCAGTTATCTGTCAGATAAATAGTCTGCGCCACCCCGCACTGTCCTTGAGCTGGACAATACTAAACAGATTGCACTAATCACCAGACCACAATACGGACCCTGGCCCTGCCCCTGCCACGGAAGTGCTTTCGGCTCGTATGAAAGCGCAAATTACCCAAAATCGACAACAACTTGTCACAGAAATCCATTGACACTTTCCCTTGAAGATTGATGCCTAATACAACTTCCAAATTGTTCCTTCTTGGCTCGGTGCTCGGTCTTTTTGTCCTGAAGCATCTACAAAAAGTATCCAGTGGAGAGGGATCGTTTTATTTTTTGATTCCGCTGTACGTTAAAGTTCTCTTTCAGTTCAGAAGGAAGAGTGCACAAAGAGAAATTTTTGATGGATTCTACAAATAAATGAGGTAAATTATCCTGCAATATTTTATGAACTGCTAACTTTTTATTTCATATTTCATTGCTGTTATTCTTAAAAGAGAAGGGGGTAGGGGGGATTTGGTTTCAAGAAAAAATCATATGTTAAATTTCGAGAGGAGATTGATTGTTTTAGCTACTTTTACATTGAAAAATGCATATCCCATCAAGATTGTCACGAATAAAACATTTTGTACTTATGCTTGAGGATAAGGAAAGAGATTCTTTAATTTAAAAAAAAAACGACTGTTTATAATTATTAAGCTTTTTATTTATTTATTTTGAATTTAATTATTTTATTATATTTCATTCTTAAGAATGAGAGTTTGGTTTTGTCCCTCTAAGTTCCCAATTTTTGTACTCCTTATTTGCAAATAGTCGACGAAATGACATTTTTTTCTTTAATTATCGTTTTAACAAGTAACGAATTTTGCTAATGCTGATACAGCATTATTCGAAATTTATATAAATTTAAAAAAAAAAGAATAAGTAAAAAAAATTGGTTGATTGACACAAAATTTATTTTCTGGCAGATGTGAAGCCATACAATAGTTTAACGTAACAAAAATGAAAATTAGGTTTAGCTAATAATTCTAGTTAGCTTTACTATTCAATAATTGAATTACCTTTCAGATTTAAAAACAAATAGATTTTTTTTTTTACAAACCATACGACAGTTCAAATAATTGTATTTTTTATTTGAATTGTATCATTTAAATTGTATTTTTTCAACTCCCTCTCTCCTTTAAGGGAAAGGGGGGAAACCTCTAAACAGAGATGGAAATATTAATTCCTTTTTATGAAAATTTCGAATTTTGTTTTTTATTGTAAACCCAAGACGCATACAATGTTGGAAATTCAATTTAAAAATCAAATTTTAAAATAGTTACGAGTTAAAAAGTGAGATGACTTAAAAATTCTTTTTTAAAAAATTTGAAAAGGATTATCTGTAATTTTTCCCCCCTTTAATGTTTAACAGATAGATATTGATCAAATCGTGTACTTTAAATTTTTTGAAAGCTGTAACTTGAGAGGAAAAAAGGTTTTTTCTAAATCCAAGTTCTTGAGAGGGGGGTGGTTTGCCCCGGGTTACACCCATCTGATAGATGACACTCAAAATTAATTTCAGAGTTTATAAAAAATGTAAATATTTTAATTCTGAAAATTTTCGCGACTATATTTTAAATTATCTTTACTAATATTATAAAGAGAAAGGACGGATTTTTGTGTGTTTATATGTTCGAGGTAATCTTCGGAACCACTGCACCAATTTGAAAAATTCTTTCACTGTATGAAAGGTACTTTCTTACTGAGTAACATAGGCTATAATTCGAAAAAAAAACAACAGATAAATAGTTCTTTTTTTATACCAATGTAGGCTCAAATTTCGCGTAAATTGCTTATTATTGGCTATTAAAGGGGGGTGAAAAATTACTTGCATATATTAATATTATATATCGTTGAAAAGGGTAGAATTTTCCGCGTTCTAAGCAATTTGTTTCTATGTTCTAACTTCATTACGACGGGAGCAATTTGTGTTTTTAGCTCGAACTTTTTTAGGCTAAGCTGAAATTTAGGCACTACTTTCTTCATTAAATCTATCAATAAAAAGTGAAGGAATTGTCCCACAGTTTTCTTTTCGTCACCATTGAAAAAAGCGACATTTTTTACTCCAGAAATATCTCGACCCATGGTCGAAAAAATTAACTTCTATCTTCAAAGGAAAAAAGTTACAAGCGTTTTAAAATCAGTTTCGAAATATGTCATTTTGATTCAGGTTGTCAAACATTTTATTTTTACGTTTGAAACATATTATTTGATGTCTTTTTTTTTTTTTTTTTGTTTTTTTATTTGGCGAAATATTTTAAATTGCAGTAAAAACCGCTTCACTCGCTAAATAGTTTTAAAGCAACGACGAAAAGTTTTAAATTACAAAGAAACTTAAATAGTTTTTTTTTTTTTTTTGAAAAGGTGTGTACGCATTTTATACAAAGAAAAACGATCATTTCACATCAGAGGGGGGGGGGGGGCGTCAATTTTTTTTATTCAAACGGATTACCATTAAATTTTTAAGCACGGGCATCGCTGTGCGGGTACTGCTAGTAAGTATTTCATAAATTGAATTTCGTTGAAAATAGGGCACATATACGTCAGGAGTTAATTTTACACAAAATGCGGCGGCATACAAATTTGCACTAATAGCTTTTACTATACCTATATTTCTTGTTCACTAAATTTTTAATTTAAATTTTATTGGCTGCTCTTGAATGAACCTTAATATGAAGATTTTAAGATTAACTGCAATTATTGACTGGTGTAATCAAGAAATCATTTACACTTATTTTGTTCCATACTTTTTAGTGAGAACCAAGCTTATAGAAATAGTCTTAATAAAGATAAAAACAGTAGATTAATTTCATCGAATCTTTTGGATTCGTGCTTTCGCGCCAAAACTTCTTTGAATTTGCCGATCACCCTCAAACGTTTCAACCTTAGCTACGGGCCTCGACTTACTAATTTGTTACGTTTCTTTTACTATTTTATATAACTGAGATCGAACAAAACACTATATTTCTATTTTTATTTGAAAGTGATTACTTGAAAATGTTAGGCAACAAAACCGTTTGCTGACAGTTACTATTAGTAAAGTTTAAAAGCAAGCAAACTAGGGTACGGCTACAGCGATAAGCATTCAAGCTAGCTGATTGCCATAATGGCAGTTATTTTCTCATTGGTATCTTTTTATACATGTAATCGAACCAATTGGTAGTCGGTTTTTTAAAAAATGCAAGGAGAGTCAGTGAAAAGGAAAGATAAAAAGAAGCTCGGAGTCGGAGTTGGCATGTTTTCTAACGACTCCGACTCCTTTACCCCAAAATCAGTCCGACTCCGACTTCACAGCCCTGGTGGAGGCACTAGCACACTGTTAGAAAACAGTTTTCCCAAACGTCCATATTCTTCTTTTAATACTGCCCACTCTTCCCGTCTCCTACGGCAGCAGTAGAAAGGACATTTTTGACCCTTAAAAGAGTAAAAACCTATCTAAGGAGCACTACTGGCGAAGAACGTCTAAATAGACTTGCCCTGATGTCAGTACACAGAGAACTCAAAATTTCAGATGAAGAAATAGCGGAAGAATTTTTAAAAAATAAAAGACGACTAAATTTTTAATACAAGATAATTTTTATGTACTTTTAAACAGCTAATTAACATTATGGTAAATACATTTCATTATTTTGATTACAAATTAAAAGCATTTGCATTTTTTAGCATATTACTGGTGAGTTAATCTTGATGTTATTTATCATCGAAAATATCCAGTACCACAAATATGGGTGCAATTATTTTTTATTGATTTTTAATGAATTATTAGTAATAATTTATAATGCACATAATGCATGATGAAATCTATTTTTAATAACGTAATTCGCGATTTAACGAAAAATAGTTAATTTAGCAGTACATTGATAAAATTGCCTGCCCCCCCCCCCCGAATCAGAATCCTGGCTACGCCACTGAAGTGCATGATGCATTTTTTCTTAGATTCTTTTTTGATGTAAATTTACTTTTAGTTTAATTCAGTTTGAAAATATTTCCTTATTACTATAACTAGATTGTATTGACCGGTGCTTGTATTATTATCAATTTTTGCCCAACTATAATACCAAGCTGTTGCGAAATTATTCTTATTAAATTATATTCATGATTTGAGGTTCAGTATTTTCAATATATTCGTCGGATACGTATTCTTTTGTATTGCTTAAATTAGTGTATTATATTCAAAAAAGTAGGTTATACATTGATAAAAAGATCGATGTTTTAATTTCTAACATGGATGTTTTGATGGGATTGAAAGAATCTTCTCAAATTTCTCCTTTGTGCGCAACAAATTAAGAAATTGTTTAGGTTTAGAAACAGCGTCAAAACTTGTATTTTGTTACAGGCTGCTGCAGTGTGAAAACAATGTAAAATTTGATTTTGAATGGTGATAGTGTTGTAAATAAATTGTATTTGGGTTAATATTTAATTATTTTTCTAATACATTTTCTATTGTATGTCAGGAATTGCATTTGTGTCATTTTTTGAGTTTCTGCCAGTAATGTGGCAGAAAGGGGTTTTTGCCTTACCGGTTTTAACTGGTTTCTACCAGTGGTTTTTACCGCCTTGGCAGAAACTTGCCAACCCTGACCATAGCAAATCTATTTTCCGGAGTAAGAAAGAAGTTGTATCACTTTCATAAGCAAAATTCTGAACAGTTATTTTACTATATCCTACTACACCATTATTGTGGTACTCTTGTGTTGGCACATGAGCTTTTTCTGCAAAATCTTTCGCTGAAATAATTTGTTTCATTCGCGATAAAGGATCTTCTGCTAAAACTGAACTTCTAGGAGTAATAATTGGGATTATGCCCATTATGTGTAGAGTGTTATGGCCATCTAAAGTGTGTACGTTAATACCAGCATTGTCTGCTGCGTATTGAATAAATGTCCCGGTTTCTGGTGGTAAAATATGTGGCTGATGGTTAAAAACTGTAGCCGCCTCATACGCCATAGTATCATTATACGAAGCACTTAAACCAAAAGATGAGAAAATTTGTATCAAACGTTTAGATCCAAATCGTCGATGAAAAAAAACTGAGAGACCCAATTGTAATCTCGAGATGAAAGATCTAGGACGAACAGCAGCCATAATACAGTGGCTGACACTAGTACATATTAATTTCAAATGTTCCAATTCAGATCGTTTTCTTTTTAAGATAATTTGCTCCAAAAAATAAGTCAATGACTCCGGAATGTCACTATTAATATTTTCAAACATTTGACATGGCGGGGGATAATTGTTAGTGTCGCACACGACAGATTGAATATCTTCTTGAATAATTTCTGCCGCAGTCTTTAGTACCCAAAATCTTTCCTCTTTTGCTGTTTTTTTTTAATTTTCGTACCAAGCTTTGTTCAGTATAGTATCGTGCTGAGTGTAAACAAATCATTGCTAAACTTCCACGTTTCTCGGTTATAATCATTCTATTGCCATACCTTAACTTTAATCTGTTTTTGATTGTTTTATCATCTGGGATTTCAGTTTTACAAATATTTTTTAGTTCTTACAGTGAAAACTGACAATCATCATTATTTTTCAATATAATCAAATATTTCTGTCATCGCCATAGTAACAGCGGGATTTTTAGGACGACCTGCTTAAAGATCTACAGAACGCTTTAGAAATGAAGTGTAGCAATTAGAATGGTACTCCGCTTCAGCAGCAACTAAATCGTATTCATATTGTATGCGTGCAATAACAATTTTTGCTCCGTCATCTGAATGATTATGTGCAATCTTTAGAATATTATCTTTAAAGGAAAGAGTAGCAACTTGACAAATTATACGCCGTATATTCTGCTCTTTTTTCTTTTCAGTCTCTTCATTTGCTTCATCCACCACAAAATAAGCAACAGTTTTTAAAACAAAATGTTGTCTCACCTGATAGGACTCTAGTACGAGGTGGACTACTCAGAGATGTACTGGCCTCTGTCTCTTGTTGTATTTTAGCTGCCGCAATGCCCACTTGCGGTTGTACATTTTGCGACACTACATGAACTGATCCACCGACTGTTTGTCTTTCAGGTATTCAACAAACCCATCGTTATTTGCACTACTTGAATCAATTAAAGATTTTATTCCGCGTTCAACAGTAACAATTTCACCGTCAGTCAAAGATTTAATTGGAAATGAAGCAATCTTGCGGCATCTTTGAAAAATTATTTGTTAAAGGTACGTATTCATATCAAAAATAGTATCAATAAACCCGACTTTTCACAACAAAGAATCACTCCCTGTTAATAGGAGCACTTGTGCGACTGACTTTGCTCATACAAAGGAATCTAAGTGCATCCACTCTCCCCTGAATGTAATTTGATCTTTTCAATTTGAAGGGGGTGTGTGAATCGTAAGAGGGGATAGGCATAGGGGTCAAGTGTAGTTTCTCGAGGTCACTCGAAAGAAAGAAAAGGAGCTTCAGTACTATTTCGAAGTTTCAAAAACTGCGATACCTTATGAATGTTATCATTTATTGGGGGGGGGGGGCACAAATATTGGGCTTTTTTAACACTTACGGCAGATCCAGCTTCTGGTTTTGGAAGTACTCGTTATCAGAAAGGGATCAAAGTAATTTTATCGCACAAATAGGGGGTTTAAAGTCAACGAAATATGTCATCAAAATGCAGCTTTAATTTTGTCGCTTACGGAGGTGGGGGGGAGGGTAAGACCACCAAGGCACAGCCTCTAAATCTCCGCTTGTATGTACATAAGTGCATAGTTTTCAAACTTTGTATCCTCTATTTTAAGACACTTACCGTTTAAGAGATATTTGTGAAAAATTGATTTTCTGAGCTTCGACCTTGAATGAAACGTTTAGCTCCACTGGGACTCGTTCTGAACGTTTGAAATTTCGTTTATAATGATGTCTGTAATTATTTCAATGGTAATTTCATAGTCAAAGTGCAATGTTTGGACAAAAATTGGGATTTTAGGGTGAATTTTTAGAAATTTGAGTCCCTGAACTGCAGTTTTAGACTTTATTTTATCGCTTTAAGGAGAGGGGGGTATGACCCCTTGACCCATCGATGGGGACTTCTGACACTTCACTTTAGTGTTGTCCTTAACTATATTTGTGTTAATTTCATAGTCAAAGTACCAAATAGGGGTACAAATAAGGGGTCTAAGGGATTTTTTTTTTAATATGTCTCCAATGCCATTTTAACCTATATTTAGTAGCTTTAGGGTGGAAGGTATGACCCCCATGACCCATCCTCGGAATCCCCACTTGTTTGTACACAATTGCATAACTTTCAAACTTTCTAACCTCCATTTTTTCGCTAACAATTATCGTTTAAGAGACATATATGAAAAATTGATTTTTTGACCTTGCATTTAGATTCTCTCGCCAGATGACGTGTTGCTTACTTTCAGTCCAAATAACCGGTTGCTCTTTGCAACCACAAGGCCAGAGGCTACACATATAGCTTACATTTGACGAGCTCGCCGGTAGCGCCCGGTTAGTTTATCACGTGCTCCAATCCACCAATCAACAGCTTAAAATGGTAACCGGTGAGGGGAGTTAACTGCGACCGACCGGTTTATGGCGGGCTAATACAATCTACATTCTGTTCTGTGTTCTGCGATCTCTTTTAGTTACTTCGAAATGGATCGTAACATTATGAATATAACTCAAGATTTTAGATACAATCGACGGGATCCTGATGGAAATGTCCTCTGCATAGGATTTTGCAAGTTAGATGTAGTCCTTTTGTGCGAATCCTACCCTAAAGAAAATAGGGATCACAGGTATAGTACAAGTACAGTAATACCTCGACTTATGCTAATCCGATGTTATGCGATTTTCAAATCAAATCGATTCGTTTTTTAATTAAGGGCTACGCGTTTTTAACCGAGTGACTGTTGTTTATTTTCAACTTTAATATTTATTCTTTAGTTTCGAATTCTTTTGTTTTCTTTTTACTTTTTTATTCTTAGAATTTTAAGGTTTTTAACTTATTTAATTAAGTGCTTCTGAGTTTTTGAATCCTTATGGTTTGAAACTCATTTTTTACTTACAAGTTTTGTCAGAAACTAAACAAATCTCCCCAACCCAAATTTCATTCATTCTTATAATCAATATAAATGAAAAATTATAATTTTTCATTTATAATTTTTCGTTAATTATTCAGCTTTCATTTCGCATTTAGCACATGTTTCTGTAATTTTAAAGATTTCTTTTAAAAACAGGAAAACCCCTCTTAATGGATACCTGTCAAATGAGGACAGTTCATAATTCCCTGCAATTAGGCATCGAGCCTAATGTATTAGAAACCTCTACTATGGACACCCTCAAATACGGACAGAAGTTTTGGAAGCCATTTACATGAATCTTTCCTTTTTTGAACAACTGAATTTAGGAATAAAATAATTTTTTTCAGGACTTAAATTAAAAAAAAATTGGAAAGTTTATTATGTTTATAAAGTTGATGAAATACACTTAGTTTAGAGTTTCGCAGGATAAAACTGTCAGAAAGCTGCTCTGGTGCAGGGCCGCCAAGGTGGGCCCTTGTCAGTTATGTCGCCGGGTCCTTCTCACCCCCGAAAAAAAGAAGAAGAAAATAATGGGGTGAGAGAAATCAAAACTGCTTACTGGAAAACGATTAACTCGGTTTTAAGTGCCACAACAGTAAGTACCAAAAGGGTAATTTTTTCTTTATCTTTTTCGTTTTCTATTATTTAGAGTTTTTTCGTTCTTTTTCTTTCTTCCTTTCTGTTTTTCTTTCCTTTTTCTTTCCTTCTATTCTTTCTTCCTTTTTTTGCGTCAGTGTCGCCAGGCCCCTAGTTTCCGACTAGGCTGACATGGCCTCTCGTCCGGCCTGCTCTGGTGAGTAACTTTCTAATAATGTTTAAGATAACTTGCATTGTGCATTGCATAATATGAGGTAATAGTAATAGAAGAAATGAGAAATAGTTTTGATGACACTTTTAAGTAAATATTGAGTATTGATTGGGAATATCAGCCATTTTGAGAGATTTGATAAACTTGCGGTGTAATGCTCATTATTGAAACTATAACCTAAAATGCTTTAAAAAATTGGTATATTTTAAGCCTTGTTCTGCCAGTTAATAACTACCCATCATCATTTTTTTTTTCATTTCTAATACTTCAGAAATTTTTTGAAAAATCTAAAAAAATTCAAAATTAAGTCAATTGTGCAGACTTTAAGATGACGTCTTAAAAATGAATTATTTTACAGATTTGTAACTTAGCCTCGTACACAACAGAAAGGAACCCGTTTCTGAAAATCAAAAATTCCTCTATTTCACTCCACCCTTACTGTACAGTGTCTTTGCATATCAAAACATTTTAATCTCTTTTTATGCCTATTAGCATTTGAAATTAAAGTATTAATCATGGATATCTGTGTGGTGAAACAAAAAAGTAGAGTAAAGGGATTAGAGTCATTAAATTGGTACACCTAAAGTTACTATTTTTGAATGTGAATGGACAATAGTGCAGATAAGAGGTTTAATGGCTGTACTGAGGATGTTCACATTAAGACTCAAAATGCTTCAAAATAGTTTATCCATGCTTGTTCACTCTAATCTTGATTCCATTAAACCTTGAGAGCATTAAACGGCCCCAGCATTCTTGTATTTTTTAATTCCTTGGCCAAATGGAGATTCCAGCTGTTGAATTTGGCGCCCCTTGAACGTAGCTCATGCGTACGAAACAGGATACGCATCCATTTACACAGTGGGCGTGAAAAGAAATTTCCATCACAGAAGCATAAAATGTTTCATTGCTCTATAAGTTAGGTGAAGGAGTGGTAGAACTGGTGCTATCGTTACTCAGGATTTTTTAAAAATTTTTTGCTTGAAGTTAACTTGGTAAAACATAACATGTTCACTTGTGCTCTCCTCCCCCTAAATATATTAAGTATATTTTGTATAATCATTTTAAAACAGTCTTTCTTCTTTAGTTTCAATGCATTTATTTCAGCTCTTACCTTTTTACTCTATTATTTTGGAGTACAATTGTGAATAATGGACAATTTAAATTTTGGATAGTTGCCGTTGAGAAATGGGGAATTATGTTTTGTTCAGATTACTAAAAAAGTGAAATGTAATTATGATTGACAGTTTTGAAATGCAGTACGATTCAATTTAAATGAAAGTCTTCTGATTGGGTTTTATATTGCAAAACGTTTTGTGAAAGTATAAAATAAAATATCATTTCATTTTTATGAAAGTAAGTATATGTACTTTTTCTATAAATACAGTATATGATAAAATTAATTTTTTTGAAACAATTTTGACTAGATTTATTTTCATATTAAAATTATAAATCTGCAATTGCCAAATGTTTTTGTACTTGAGTTCTGAAATGCTGTACAAAATTTAATTTAAAACATCACTACTTATTTACGACCATACTTTCAGGTGCGTATCTCATCAATGGCTGCGTGGTGGTAATGCTGCAAAAATTGCTAATGTTTTTGTGGAGTATGGAAGGAAGTGTGATTTTTTAGGTCCAATGAGCCGTGACTTGATTGGTCAGTAAGTACTTTAAACTAGCATTTTTTGTTTTAAGTTTCATAATTTTAAGTAAAAATAAGCATTTGGAACATTATCTTTTTACCATTCATATCAAAAACATAAACAAAGTTGGCTTTAACTGTCATTAGGTGCATTTTGCCTCTAAAAATATTAGTTGCACAACCACAATTTTATGTACAGTCATTGCTTTTGACCCTTTATGAAAAGTTCAATTTGACAACTGTAATTTTACTTAGTCATCATTTTTACATAAAACACTAAAGTGACAACCTGAAAAGGCTCTGGTCTTAGCTAGTCTGGTACTACTCAAGATCATTGGCCCTCTAAAAACTATTTCCCCCCTTTCTCATTACAGCCTCTTCTAGTAAGCTGTCGCAAGTACCCATAACCCTACTGAATCTAATTTTCTCAACTTCCAGATTTGTATGAAATCTATATAGATTAAAACAATGACCCCTTCTCCTGCTTAGGGTGTAAAAAGTTAGCCTATTAACATCCTTTATCGGATCACCATGCCTCTGGGTAAGAGCTTTGCTTCAGAAGCCAGAGGTCATGGGTTCAATTCTCACAGGTGCTCTGGATGTTATTTCCTTCTCTTTGTGTTGTCTTGTATCTAAATAACATAAAGGAGTCCAACCTCTCGAGGCAATGACATCCTATATTTAATTAATTATCTAGTGTTAACTAAGGACACGTCAGCGACAACAACAACAGTAGTGTTCACTCTAGAAAAAATATGTTATGTCAGGCAGCTTCCGGTCCTCTGGCACTCTCTGAGTTACAAGACACATTAAAAATATTTAAAATAGCATTCACTCTAATTCCTCTTCACTGAAAGTTTTGGATAAATATATCAGGTCCTGGAGCTTTTATTACTTTCTTTTTTTCAAATGAAATAAAATGTCCTCCCTGGAAATCAAAATCCACAAGCTGTATAATAGCTTGCATCAACTGTTTGAGAACATGTGCAATATTCATATCCTTTTGTATATAAACATTTATTTTTTATCAACTGGTGCTACCGTTTCATGCGTAGAAAGAAGTTGTCTGTTCGTGCTAGAACAACTGTGGGTCAGCAATTGCCCGACGACTGGCTGCAGAAAAAACTTCGTTTCTGGAGTACATCCAGAAAGTTATTGCTGAATAAAACTCAGCAACGGACAAGTGTTGAATATGGACGAGGTACCACTCACATTTGACATTCCGCCCACAAGAACTGTGAGCAAAGTTGGGGAAAAAACAATTCCCATCATCACTACAAGACATGAAAAAAGCTCCTTTAGTTGTGTGCTGTTGTGTGCTGCAAATGGCAGCAAATTGAAGCCACTTCTTATCTTCAAGAGGAAAACGATTCCGAAGGGAAATTTCCCCAAGGATATCGTAATTTAAGCAAATCCAAAGGGATGGATGTGCGAAACCATCATGTTGGAATGACTGGAGGAGGTTTTTCGTCAGAGGAATGGCTCCTTTTTTAAGCCACAGAGTTTGTTGCTGTTGGACTCAATGAAGTCCCATCTCTTGGACTCTTGTTAAGTCCAAGTGTAAAAAAATGTCGACCAACCTGGCTGTCATCCCAGGAGGTTTGACAAAACTCCTCCAGCTATTAGACCTCACAGTGAACAAATCGTTCAAAGGTCAAATGCGGTCCAAATGGGAGGAATGGATGTGGAATGGACTGCATTCTTTTACAGAATCCGGCCGCATGAGGAGGGCTACATATGAAGATGTAGCGAATTGGGTGTCACAGTCTTGGAACTCTGTGAAAAAATCAACGATTCTTGCTGACTTTAAAGAAGCCGAAATAATTCAAGGGGACCCAAACTGTACCACAGACTTTTCCAATGCGTCGGATATTGATTCTGACAACAGTGAGAACTTGGTTGAACTTCATTTAAATTTATTTTGGTCCGATGATTGATTGATGAATCTGATTTTGAAGGTTTCAGTGAATAATTTTTTTCTTATTTCAATTGTTGAGAGCTTGTAAATAAATTGATTCACCTTTTGTTCCTAAAGAATTTTGTTATCAAGCCTAATGTGATACAAATTAAAAACTTAAAAATTGTAGATATTTTGCAAAAAATAGATAACAAAACAAAAAAGGTATGTCTTTATTTTCTGTTTATATATATATATATATATATATATATATATATATATATATATATATATATATATATATATATATATATATATATATATATATATATATATATATCTTTTGAGACAATATGAATTATATTAAGATTATGTTGAACCTGAATGCTCACACGTTGATTATATAGCAAAGCTGAAATGCGGCTTATACTCCCATGCGGCTTATCTGGTGTAAACAAATTTTTCCCCCCCGAATTTGGGCTCGTGTGGCTTATACGCCGATGCGGCTTATCTGCTCGAAAATACGGTAAATTCATCTGCTCGCTCAACATTATCATCAATTAACTGTTTAGCATCATATTCAAGGTTCAGTGCGATTGGTAGCCATTGACATTGTAATAATGAAACTAAAGGGTCTGAAGGAACGAGAAGGTTGTGCATTAAGTCCTTGTTGTAGAAGTGAGGCCCATCTTGTTTTGAATTTACTAATAACACTCACTCTTAACTTTTCTTCAATTAACTGTTGATGCAGATCAGACAGGTGAAGTTCATCCACTAAATATTTATACAAAGTATGCGCATTTTGCTCCTTTGACTTGAATAATTCTTCCACAAGGACACGGATTGTTGTTTTTATTATTGACATGGTAAGTGTCATCAAATACATAAACGACAACTGACATAATGTGCCAAAAAAGTTCAACATTGTAGCAAATCATTCTATATTTGCCGTCTGCAACATTTATTTTATTACATTATAATTTACTTCATTTGAGATTGATTTTAATACCTTGAGTGAGAGGAGGTTGCTGGTTAAAGTTTGTTGTTTTTCTTATTATTATGAAGAATAACAAACGAAGTTTCGGTGACTAAGATTATAAGTTTTTGAATCAGTTGAATTAACAAAAAAAGAAAAAAAATGCTCCAAATATTTTTTGCTGTGTGATTATTTATTATTGGAATGTAATTTGCAGCAGTAACTGAATTTAGTTGGTGGAAAAGGAAAAATGACAAAATTTACTTTTTTTATTTTAACCCAGCTCTTGCCAATTTCCAATTCAAATGAACTATCGGAGGCACTGCAGCATTTGACCAATGGCTGCTCAAACAAGTAAGACCAAGACCCACCCACTCTCTAAGAATATGACCTGTCCAATGAGACATCTGCCTCGGCATCACAAAATTAAAATATTTTACCTCTTTGGCAAATTTCTTAAATTGGGTGATATTTTCAATATTTTCTAGAACGAATATCAAACTTGTGAAACCGTTCTTCTGTTTTCCTCTGCGTACCACCCTTACATGAAAATGAACAATTCTGCAAAAAAAGGACAAGTCGAGTGCCATCTCTTCAAAGCCTGAGCGTAAAGAATTAAAGGATCTCCCCTCTCTTGCTTGTTTCATTACACAAGCATTTAATTAGTGAGTTTTTTTGATTTATTTGGGCTCAGGGTCCAAAGTTCGCAGGTTTACGCAGCTGATTCCTTTTCAGGGTCTTTCTACAGAACATTGATGACTAATTAATATTAATTTCTAAGAGGACATTTGAGGACATTTTTTTGTAAAGCGTTTTGAAAAAAATAACTTTTCGGTACTGATCAAAACCAATTATCGGTTTGAATATTCAATTCTTTTTTTTTTTTGTTCTTTTACTATCGTCGGACACGAGAGAAATTAAATATACCCGCCATTAATAAGAAAAAATTATATAGATTGCTTAAAAACAATTCGTTTAAATCCCCTTCATTCACGGTTCTTCATCCTCTAAAGGCTATCTTTGGCTATGTAGTGGACGAAGCGTTCTAAAATTCCAGTTCTGATTGCCTAAGATATAGGCCTGTGTAAATATATTAATCCTCAATTGGTTGAATATAGAAAAAAACCCTTTTAAACAGTTTTTTTGTTTTCCCCGCACTGTGCCACAGTTAAAGACCCTTCAGTTTAAAAAATGATTATATAAAAAAATATGATTCTCAGGGGCCGCAGAAATAGCACTCCAATTATAAAGTACCCACAAACAGTACCAAACTTGCAAAAAATCAACCGCAAAACCCATCCTTTATCAGGCCCTTGCATGAAATCAATTAGAAAACCCTTCCTTTAGACAAATTGGAAATATTTTTGTTTATGGGCTTAATTCATACAGAATACAAAACTAGCATTTCCAGACTGTTTGGACAGTCATAAAGTACTCCAAAACTGCCCCAAACTTCAAAAAAAAGTTTAGTTTCTTTTTCAGCTCTTGCAGAATACAGAAATAGCACACCGAGTCTGTTTAAACCAGGGCTGTGGAGTTGGAGTCAGGGGCGTAGCTAAGGGGGGGGTTTTGGGGACAAACCCCCCCCCCCCGAAAAGTTAGTCTCAAAAAAAAAAGAGAAAAAGAAGAGAGAAGAGAAAGGAAAAAATTCCAAGCGATTACACACACACACACACACACACACACACACACACACATATATATATATATATATATATATATATATATATATATATATATATATATAGATATATATAAAAGAAGTAACCCCCCCCGAAAGTCGGGTCTAGCTACGCCACTGGTTGGAGTCAGACTGATTTTGGGGTAAAGAAGTCTGAGTTGTTAGAAAAGATGACTCTGAATCCAAACTTCTTTTTTGCTTTAATTTTCCCCTACTCTCTTGCATTTTTTAAAAATCTGACTACCTATTGGTTTGATTACATGTGTAAAGGCCTACTAATGAGAAAATAACTCATTGGCATCCAGTTAGCTTGACTGTTCATCGAACTTTCTATAATAGCTATCTATGCCGTCCCCTAGTTTGCTTGTTTTTTAAACTTTCTTTAACTAATAGCAACTGTCAGCAAACGGTTTTGTTTCCGAACATTTTCTAAGTAATCACTTTCAAATAAAAATAATTATATACTTTTTACTTTGATCTCAGTTATAAAACAGTAAAAGGAATGTATCCCTTGAGCAAGTCAGGACTCGTAAGGAGGAAAGTAAACTCAAATAAGTGTTGGCTCGAAAGCTTTCAATCTAAAAAAAGGCTTGGTTTTAAGTCTAAAGTGTTGGTTTTAAATCTAAAGACTATATCTATAAGCTTGGTTATCACTAAAAAGTATGAAATGAAATAAGTATATGATTTCTTGGTTACAACACTCAATAATTGCAGTTAACCTTAAAATCTTCATATTAAGATTAATTTAAAAGCAGCGAATAAAATTGAAATTAAAAATTGAACGAAGAAGAAATATTGGTGTAGTAATAGCTATTTGTGTGCATACAAAGCTTACATGACTTCTTTTTCCAAGATTGTTTTAGAGTCATTTGGTTGCAATTTTTTTTGGTTGCATTTTTGGTTTTATCACTACAAATTTAACTTTATAATCATGTGAGTGATGGTGTATTTAATGTATGACTAAAAAAGAAAGAACAACAAAATAAAATTTAATATTTTATTGCTATTTGCTGAAAATTAATTGATTATGTTTTACTTTTTTAATAGATTTCTGAAAAAAGATTTTAAGGAGCATAATATTTCCATCCAGAATTATCTTTACTGTGAAAAAGAAAGTCCTGTGTCCTACATATGGGTTAATGCTGAAAATTTATCTAACACTACTGTTGGTTCTTATAAGTAAGTTCCTGTTTGATTATCCTAAACATATTTATGGTACAGTGTAACTTTGATTCAACAATACCAAATTTAGCGATTTCTTCAATTCAATGATCCATTTCACTGGCCCGCGTTTGTCTGTATTGAATTCCTTGATGTAATGATATCCTTGATTTAAAGATAATTTTCCAGCCCCTTGACAATCCTTAAATCAGGGTTATATTATACTTAACAGGTGTCAGTGATTTCAATCAATGATTTTAACAGTGCCTGCCCTAGGCAAAACTAGAATCAGTGGCCAAAACTAGAATCAGTGCCCTTACCACAATTTCCGGAAAGCAGATTTAGTTTTAAAATAATGTAATTTCTTGTTGCCTTGTTTGAGTAATTGCATGTTTTTAACCTTGCTAAGCTGATTTCTTTTCCATTTTCATGTAAAAAACTATTTTGTTACAGGAAGGTAAAGGGCAGTATCTGCAGATATCAGTTTTTGAGATATTTGAGGAAATGTGTTTGGGTTCAGTGCATGCAATAACAATGGGGAAATGTTATAATTTGATATTTATTTCAAGTACAACAGATGACAGAAATGCAAAATAATTAAAAATGAAAATTTTGCAGTTACTATTCTTTATTTTCCCATGGCCATTGTATACTTGTCATAGAAAAATGTAGAAAATTGCTTTTGTGTTATGGTTTGAAATATTTCATCCAGAAAATTCTTTATTCTATAGGGTCTGGTGGGGTAAAGTGGTCATAAAATCGTAGGTTTTCAACTTTGGTTTGTAATAAATACAACAAATAATTTAAACACCTCAACTTTTTTTGTTGTTATTTTACATTGCATTATTAAGGAACACAGTACATTGAAGTTTAGAAAAAAAAATATTGATTTAATTAGTTTTATAACACTTTCTTTACCCCATGGGATGGGGTAAAGTGGTCATAGTTAAAAATAAATGCAAAACCGTATTAAATAACCCTAATATTTGTATATTTCAGTTACTTTTATGGTTACAAGTATATGCACTAATATATGCGTGTATTCACGAGTATATACGTGTCGTGTAAACATGAGTAATCACGTTCATATATGAGTAGATACCGTGCATACCTGAGTATATACATGTATAGTAGACGTATATACGCATATATGTACAAGTGTACATGTGGGTATATACATAACTGTACATAAATGTATATACGGGTATAACACGAGTTAATTCGTGGATGCATTCAGTGCGTGTTTGTACGTGTCTACTCACGTATATACACGTATATATGGAAGCATGAGTATATACGTATGTATACGTGTAAACACAATTATATACCTGAAAAAATGTATATACGTACATTTATGTGTCCGTACATACTCGTCAACCAGTACATATATGTATTCACGAGTATATACGCTTACATACATGTATGCCTACAGAGTGAATCCAAGCTCTTAAAAATCTAAGGGGTGTGAGAGGTGAGGATAAAAAGCAAAGAATAATAAGGAGTTTATGGTCGTTGACGCGCTACATGCACACAAAGCCAGAAACTGATGGATGCAAAACAGGTCACAAATTTTTTACACAAAGATGATTTTACTCAAAATTTAGTTTTTAAGAAATATTTAGAGCACTTTTTAAAAGTTACGGCCCGTAGTAGTTCTAATACACGCATCGCAACAAAGGCGCAGCGACGGATGAAAGTTTTTCAAAAGTCTCGTTATTAAAACAGAGAGTGCTTTGTGATTGCGACGCATGCATTACAGCTGCAGGCCGCAAATTTCTTCAATCGCTTTAAAACCTTCTTACAACCTAAAATGTTGTGCAAAATTGTCTTAGTGTAACAAATTTTTGACCTGTTTTGCATCCATCAGTCTTTGGCTTTGCGTGCATGTAGCGCGTCAGCATTGTGTTTGTGACCATATGTTCCTTGTGATTCTTGCTTCTTATCCTCCCCTCTAACACCAGGTAAAAATTTTCCCAAGAGTTTAAACTAACCCTGTATACTTGTATGTCATATGCTTGTATGTAAGTATATACTCGACTACGTACGTGTATATACGTGTCTACCTGAGTATATAAGTGTTCGTATACATACGAGTAAAAGCAAGTATATACTTGTATAGTCAAATGTATATCTGCATAGATAAAAAATACCCATATCGCAGATACCCATATACGTATTTATTGGTGCATTTATGTGAATACGTTTGTATACGTGCCTACACGGGTATATGCGTATGCATACGTATATACTCGTATATTTAACTCCATTTACAGTAAAAACAATACATATTAAGTGAAATTAATATTTAATTCATATCTGCTTTATACATAACTCTTAAGTGACATTAGAAGAACAATATTCGTTAAGCCTAATATTATGACCACTTTACCCCATCTTACTGAAATTGTTCTAAAAAAATGATCTAAATATATTCAGCTAACTGCTAATGAGTAAGCGATCTTAAGACATGTAGGAAGCTTCCTGTGCCGTCAATCTGTTCATAATTCTAACAAACAAAATTTCCCAAAGAAGTTAAAAGAGGTGTTTAGATTTTTAAAATTTTCATATTTACACAAAATATTTTTTTTACCAAATAAAATTTTGCCAGGTTTGGAAATTTTGTATTCAAGATGTAGTTTCTAACTCCCCGAACCTAAAATAAAATTTTCACATTCATTCGAACATTTATTTCCAAGCTATAGTCATTTATTTGGCGTATGACCACTTTACCCCATTGACCACTTTCCCCCACCAGACCCTATTAACTAAATATTGATTTAAGAAGCATATCAATCATAAATAACAATTTATGTATTCAAAATTAAAGAGCCAGTTATTCAGATCACCTGGAATATCCCTCAAATACTCTAGTAGTAGAATTTTTTTTTACAAGTGCAAGTAATGAACGTTTTAACTGTGCACAATATTTACAGTAAACCATACTATGTCTAAAAATCTAATTATGGTGGAGCAATTAATGAAATTGTTGAATTGTCCTAATGTTGAAAAGCACAAGTTTTTTTTTTGGAAAATAATTTGGAAAGAAATGGTAAAAAATGACCTTTTTTTTCTGACAGAAAATAATATACATATAGCTTCTCAAATTGTTTTGGTTGTTTGTCAGTTTTATATAACAAAACAAAAAAAAGGGATATTTTGGAAAACAAGTGTTAAAAAAATAACATTTTCGTTGATATATAGGAATGCATCCATAGTAGGTAAAAAAAAAGAAGAAAAATTAATTTGAATTTTGACATCTTGAATTCAAATTATGTTTTTCGCAATCAGGAGTGTGTGTATGTAGGCGTGTGTGATTGTGTGTAGGGGGTATGTGTGTGTAGGCATGTGTGTTTGTGTCTGTGTGCTAGTATAAATTGTGTAGGTAGTTGTGTGATGAGTGTTTGTGTGGGGGGGGGGGGTATGTGTATGTGTGTAGGCATTTGTGTTTGTGTGCAAGTATGAATGTGTGGGTAGTTTGTGTGTGTGCATGTGTTTGTGTTTCTGTATGTGTGTGCATGTGCGTGTAGCTGTATGTATGTGTTTGTGTGTATGTGTGTGTAGCTGTATGTATGTGTTTGTGTGTGCTTGTGTAGTTGTGTATGTATGCGCTTGTGTAGTTGTGTATGTATGCGCGTGTGTGTAGGACATGGATGCAACCTGGAGACAGCTTTCGCTATAGGAGCAACATCATGAGGAGCCTGTCGACGGTGATGGTGCGGAGGGTGGCATTGGGAAAATAAAATGATAGGATGCCAAAAACAGTCAAACGAAAGCAATAAGCAATCGTGATTGCTCAATAAATGTTAAGCCAAAATATAGAGGTGACTCAAAGTTAACATGAAAACTGGAGAAAAACTAGAATGCCTTACTTTTTTGTCATTTTACTAAATATTGCTAAATGAACTTTTGATACTGGGAAAGTCACTATATATAAGCATACTTGCTAACTCAACCGTTTTTAACGGGAGAATCCCGTGTTTTGTTTGCGTACTTGATTTCCCATTTTTTTCTGATTTTCTCCCGTTTTTGCAGCTTTTCAGTCAATCATCGAAAAGTTTCACTTTCTTCTCAATAGATGGTGCCCTTTTCTAGTCTACCAATGTCAATGAGTAAGGGTTTTTCCAATTAATAACTCCTTTAGTAAAAATTAAGTTTTTGGATGCTTTTCACATTGCATGTTCAACGACGCACGTGCTTTGCCGAAAATTGCAGCAGATTTCTATCCTTTTGCATCTTGAAAAATTATTTTGAAAATTTGAAGTTACTTTAACATGTGCTACCCTATACCTACTTATTTTATATTTTATTTTCATTGTGGATTGATTTTTTTTCCGGATTTTAGTAATTAAAATTTTTGTAGCTACTTTTTTGTTAGAGACTGGCGTATGTACAAAGCAAATTCACTCCTTATTACTTGTTTTTCCTTCTCAGTATATTTTTCTTGCTGCTACCAATTAGCTTACATCTGCAAAAAATCCCCTTTTCACTTTAATTTTAGCATTCATGTTATTTAAAAACATAATTCAATAATTCTGTTGTGATATGTTGCTGGTAAATCACCTATATAACTCTAGTGGAATCATCTGTTTTTTTCTTTCGGAGGTTGGCAAGTATGTATAAGAAATAACCTGATAAATGAGCATCATGATCCAAATAGTAACTTAAGATTTGTTATCTAAGGGGCGGCTCTAGTATCAGACAAAAAGGGACCCCTGTCCTGTGCAGCAAATTTTAGGGATGGTATTTTGGTTTGAATGTCTAAAACACATTTTTCACTAGGGACAAACTTGTACAGAACTATTTTGCCAACATAATTCCTTTTTTGTAGCTTGGGAGTCTGAGTGAAGGTTGTAGGTCTTTTTGTTCTTCTGTGTTTATTGCACTGTAATTGCTGTCGCCCAATGTCAGATGGTCATGTGTCTAGTTGCAAAGCGAGACAGAATGAGTGAGGTCTGATTACCATCAGAATCCTCTGCCTGATTCTGGACCCTAGGCCATGTACTTTACAGCCCTATTGTCCATGCCCAGGAGCTGGTCCATATGCTGCTTACTTCTTGTCAATTGTTTCAACAAGGGGAGCGGAAAGCTTTTATGAGCAATCTTTTGACACTGACAAGCATACCACACACACGAGCATGAAATTTTCAAGCAATTAAGTCGAAGAACTGAATATCATTGGTTACTTACTGCAACTTAGCTCAAATACCGTTGCCATCAGCGCCATTAAGCAAAGTAAAAAATTAAAAAATATAAACGCATAGTATATATTTCACAGGAAAAGTATCTTTCTGAAGTAAGTTTTATGTTTTTTAGTAATTATTTGTTTCTTCTTTCTTGTGTTGTATTCATTCATGAAGTTGAATAATATTATAATTTAAAGAAAAAAAATCTTACTTTCATGTTAATCTTATGTTAAACTTGTATTTATGAAACAAAGTCAATGCTAAGATAGTATAGATTTTAATTTTGTTTGTGTTGTTATATCTCAGGTATATATTTTTTATTCTCAGATAAAAGTAATTTACGAGTGAAATTCTCAGATTCAAAACACTGATCTTGCAAATGTAGTACTTTCATTTGCAAATAAATAAACCTTGATTATATGCTGGGGCATCTTTATAAGAGCCTCACAGAGGTCAATGTGACCTCCGAAAAAATCCTTATTCAGCAAATTTTGTCTGATGATTCGGCAAATTTGGAAATTGAATTGCAAAAAAAAAATATTTTAGATGCCTAAGTCATGTTTCATGAGATGCAGTTTTGTGTACGTACTCGCATTTTCTCATTGGGGAAAAAATTTGGAGTTTCATACAGCATATTGAGAATTTCCGTCCTCCCAAAAATGTTCATTTGGGGTGTCCTGGATTACAAAATTAGCGTGAATGCTAGTATTTATAAGTTCAGTTAATGTTTATTTAAACTGATATTTTTTATATTTTAATATCAACTCAAAAGCCAACAACGTTTTGTTTAGCTACTTTTTTTCTTGAATTTACGAGAAAAGTCAACTAGAAAGGAAAATAGCGCCCCGATTTTGTACAGCTAGGACAGTCAACTTCCCCAAACTGTGTGCCTCCGCCTCCCCGGATAGCCATAATTCATCTACAGGAGCGGCGAGGTATATTGCAATTGTATAGCAAGTAATTATTATTTACGATGTTTTAAATAATGATACACTTTTGGTGGTCCAGTTTTTAAACTTCTGCATGTCGCCGAAACTGGATCGCTTACAGCCCCAGGACTGAGGGTTTTTTTTTTTTTTTGAAAAATATTCCATATTATTAAAGAGAAGAAACGAATGTTCCTTGGGAGAACAAAATAATTTTAGCAGGAACAAATATAGAATATTGTAAAAAAATCTTAAAATTAAATTTTTCGATAGTTATAGATTATTGCTCAGTTAATCATGTTCCGCACCTCATATTTCTTACATCCCCAACTCTCCTTCTTTTATTTTTCTTTTACCCCACACGGTCCATAAATAAGAAAATCTTTAAAACGCTACACTTTGGAAGCCTCCTCTGTCAACCAAAATCATTGAGAGGCGTCTCAAATCTCATTTCCAGGGGTTCAATTTTACGGCATTTCCATGGGATGACCTACCTATCACCTCGCCTTCTAACAACATTGAAAATCGTTAAGACTGCTTTTTTGCAGCTACAATTTTGAAAAGTTGCAGAGCCTCTAACGTTACCAAATATGGTGTACAGTGTCATTTTTAAGACTTCCATTTCTGAAAACTTCACGACAAACGCCTCGCGCCTCAAACCCGTCCTTCTGATATCATCTAAATCGTCTGAAAATGGATTTTTCAAAATGACAATTTGTTCAATGACTTCTTGCGCAGTCCTCTTTAAATGCAGTGAGACGAAGCTCCTGTATGAAATCTGAAAATGAAAAAACTAGAATTAGAAAAATGAAGATGAGACCTTTAAATCCTCACCCTATCCTTGAATATGGCTTAAAAACTTTACTTTTTAGGACTTCTATTTTGAAATGTTTTTGGGGGAGAACCAAAGAGCCCCCTTTCTTGTAAGCATCAAAGTTTGTCGGTAACTGGTCTTTGAAACTTCCATGTTGAAAAATTGTGGTGAGAGGTTTACGATAACTTAAATTTATTTTTAAAAGAAAATACTCGAAGACAGCATGGAAGTCCCATTTCGCCTATAATCGTGTTTTTAAGGCTTCACTTTCTTAAAACTCCCTCAGAAAGTCCCTGAAACTTTCCACCATCTTAACCGCCAGAGACCGTCTAAAACTGTGTTCTTAGGTCTACAATTTCAAAAATTTCACCAGGGGAGAGCCTCCAGACCCCCCAAGCAGATACAGGTCACTTTGGGCATGACCCCTCCCCTTAAAAATGTCTTCTGGTTGTGCCACTTTCGGACAGTGTAGTAAGCCCCCGGACCCCCCCCCAGCAGATCTGGGAGATTTAAAACGTACCCGACATCCCCTATCAATATTTTCTGCTGGCACAGTCCAAGTGCAAAAAGCATTGGAACTTACTTAGGAGCAAAGAATTGATGACTACCTGACGACAAACCAAAACAATTGCTCTCAATCATGACCATTTTAGGGGGGGGGGGGGCAGGCTTTATTTTTGGGAAAATGTTTCATATTAAGAAAAAGGGATTTCCAAAAAGAAGAGAAATAATCTATATTTTGTAATGCAAAAATGAAAAATTGTAATGTTTGAACTTTTTTCTTTTTTTTGCAAGGTTTTTTTTTTTTTTTACCTTGGGGAGGGGCAACTTTGGAAATTTGTCTCGGTGGCAGAACTGCTAGAGCATTTACAATTTGCAAAGGTAAAGTTTTGCGTACTTTTTTCAAAAAAAAAAAAAGTAGAAAACTGATTTAATAACCTTGCCAGCAGATTGCAGCACTGGGCATTCAAGTTTATTTTTAAAACTAGAATACAGCAAACCTTGCTATCACCACATCCAAATTTCACGACACTCTGACTGTCACTTTTCCAAAGTCCCGAGTTTACAGCATATAATCTTTATGTAAGTGGTTCTGCATTTCAGGAGTGTTTTATTGTTCAACTATGGCTACTCTGACATTGTAATGGTTTAGATAGGGCAGAATTTGTCTTATAATTGAAATACTTTCAGTAAAATAATGAAAATATCTGGAAAAGGTTATTTGTTTTAATTTCTGATAAGCTATAAAAGACTTGTTGTATCATAGCCCATGTATGCCACTTCAAAAGAAAGAAAGTATAAATTCTGAAAGCAACAAATTTTAGACATGAGGGACTATAAAAAGGAATGCAGATCTGGTCTAGTGCAAGAGCAAGACAAGAAAAAGACCCTAACCCTTAGCTGTAGTTGGGGACTGCAAGCTTCTCCAGTGAATGAAAGAGCTAACTCTAAGCCCCTTAATAGACAAGGAGCACAGCCCCTTAAAGTACAGGAAAAAAAATGAGGAAACTTTCTTCCTTCTTTGAAAAGTGGGAAGGGGGGAGGGAAGAGGCACTGGTAACAGACATGTTTAAGGACATTGCTTTCAGGGTCACTCAATTTTCTGATCTTTTTAATGTATTTAGACATTTAAAACTTTTTCTTTCATGCAACTACATCTTATCTACCATTTGGCTGCTTCTGGATCCTCTGAATCAGTTAATTCTATTTTTATTTTGCTCAATTTTGAAAAAAGGTCCAAGCCCCAGTAACAGACACCAACAATTCTGATTATACCCATTAAGAGATGGGATGAGGAATGAATGATTAATCCCTTAACAATAGAATAATTTGCAAGGAAACGGTCATAAAATGTGTCTATTTTTTTATTTAAGAAAATTATATAAAAATAAGTGTATGAACAACATGTGCATTCAATTTTTTATTTTTGATATTTTTTAGATTAAAATTTTATGAAAAGTCAACAAGCAAGCAGCGGAAATTAAAAAAATACGTCTTTTAAACATTAAAAAAGAATTTTATTAATCTTTTGTGTAATATAAGTAAAGATAAGTAAATTTGTCTTGTGTGGTAAATTTCAAAGCATGAGATAGAGGCCAACGTCACAATCAGGACAGTAGAACCAAAATTCCTTTCTCATCTTTCAATAACTTTCCTTAAAGTGGGAGAAAAAGTGAAAGCATTGATCTCTATGGAAGTTTCCAGTCTAATGCGAATCTATTATGGTCTTTGATAGCATGAGGTGACCCTCGGGTAAAAAAGGTTGTGCAAGACAGGTGTAGATCAAAGATTCGGAACCTGTAGGAACATCACTGTATTAAAAAATGCTTCTCATTACATAGTTTTAAAACTAATATATGTAGAAAAAAATAGCATTATTTTTGAGTAGTGTCAATACGTAATGGTGAATTCGGGAGAGTGACTATGGGGCTGCATCCCCCAGAAATGAGCCCCCTCAAAGCTTTTAAAGATTATCTAAAATTTTGGTTTATAAACTCAAATTTCTACAAATTATGCCTCTTCTGAACGTCATCTAAAATTTCATTCTTTCAGTTTCAATTTTGAATAATTCTGGGATAAAGTCTCTGCTCCAACCCTTATTCTAACATCATCAAAGGTGGTCATGGCTGCCACACTTCCGTCCAGGGGACGGAATTCCGTTTTTCAAAAATTTCGGCCATCAGATTTTTTTTTTGTTTAGAAGAAATCAGTTTTGAAAAATCTTTTTCATCGTTAAAAAAAAAGGAAAACCAACTATTTTACCCCTTTTTTTGCGGCTGCATTTTGATGTCCCTCCATCATTGATGCCAGGATGTGAGGCTTAAAGCTTGCCAAAGCGTTGGGGAAGCAAGTGTCACTTCGCTTCTGAGTTTACTCGGATCAGCGGGTGTGAAGTGATGGGAAGTCTGTGAAAGAATGTTTGTTTTTCTGCGCTGAAACACAAGCTTCATGTTTGGCACAATGATTTTTGCTGATGAAACATTGATTTGAACTAAAAGGCAAATTTTATATAAATAAATGTGCTCATATTTTTTCTTATTGTTTTTTTTTCCGTGTCCAAAATGATTTTTATAGATGAAACAAATCTTTCACTTTTGAACAAATAAAAGGTCTGAAAGTTATCTTTTGAAAGAAATTTTTCATATCAATTCATCAAATATTTCAAAAAAAAAACTTTTTTTTTCAAAGAATAACTAAATAAGTTACTCAATCTGTTAATTTCAACCATTCCTATATTCATCTGGAAAATTTTGTTAAAGTTTTTATCACAACGCATCTTATAGCCAAGAATCTCATACCTGATTTTTTTTTAAATTACAATTTTTTGTATGAAATATGAATTATTTATGTAACATGAACTATACTACAATCTGAAGCTTTTTTTTCTGCAGTAGCAAATGTAATTTTTTTATTGTATTTTATTATTTTCTTTTTTTACTTTTACCTCTTAAAAATCTTAGACGATATGTTTTTTTTTAATTTGGGTTTAATTTTTACTTAATCTTTCAATTTAGTTTTACTATATAGTTACAACATCAAAAATTAGCATTATATATATACGTCTAAAACATCAAACAAACTATGCGCCAACATTTTGGTGTCGCGAAAGGGAGCCACGCGCTTTTCAGTCCTGGCCAATTTTAAGAGTGGCACCCATGAAGGTGGTCTACAACTGGTTTTTTGGGTCTTAACTTTAAAAGTATGCCAGATAAGAGTCCCAATTCACACCACACCCCCTAATAACCCAACCCCCTGTGTAGAACATAATAGAATTCAATCTTTTAATGATAATTTATATCAAAACCATGTAGTATTAAATTCAAATTTTGTACGGTATAATATTGAATCTGTGTTATAATGGTCGTGAATTTTGCACCGTTTAATGTCAAAACTGTTGTAGAAGTATTATACAAGGGACACCTGTACACTGATGCATTGTTTAAGCAGATGCTTTTACACACATATCGAATGATTGTTTCATAACTTTTTTGATGTGTAATAGCAGAATATTTTGTTATTTATCGTAGTTAAAGGTATTTTAAATTTTAAGCTTTTTTATTTCAGATATCTGCCTGAAGTTACATATGAAGACTTTTGTAAGGTAGATTTAAAAGAGTACACTTGGATACATTATGAAGTAAGTGCTCAAAGAGTTGAAATTATGTATCATTAATACATTTAGAAATGCTGTTATAAAGTGATTTTTGTTAGTACTTCTTACTCTTTCAGGATTGAACTTTCAAATTCTGAATTTTTCATATTTACTGATTTGTGCTAGTTTATGATTTTTAAAATTGATTGTTCAGCTTTTTATATATTGTTCACATCATGAAATATATAATTCTCCCTGAAATGTCTAGTACTCTCACAAAAAGATGAGACAATTTAACTTGAAATTAAATGAATATTTGTCTTTGTTCATTAAATTGTCTTTGTAATGAAAGTGTTAAAATAACCTTTAATCTTCAAAACTATTATGTGTGCAACAGTCACTACTTCTGCTAATTTGTAGACAGAAATCCAATTCCTAGCATTACACTGCAAAGTAATCTAGTATTGCTCATTATCATGCTCAAACTTAAAACAAAAATTACTGGTGCAAAAACTCGTGATGAATTTTGACTTTTGTGTATTGAGCAATGTACAATTTGTTACATATTGCATACCAGTGGATGTTTATGATAAAAAATCTTTTTGTCAGTAAAAAAAAAGGCATTTTTGCTGCTTATATTAAATTTATTGTAATGCTTTATAAAAAATAACTATGTCTCTCACTGAAAGTTTCTCATTTCCATCCGCATCAATGTTTGACATACTTTATCAATATTATGAAAGTAAAAACACTTTGCGACTTTTTACGTGAGTCTGGTGCATTGGGGAAAAGTTCAAAGAAAAGGACTGAAATTAAAATTTTCAAATGTGATTTTTGGTACAAATTTTTGCTGATTTGATGAGAATTTTTGATATTTAAAGGCATCTAACACAAGGGACTAGTATTAAAGGACACTTGTCATTAATCTAACTACTATGGCACTCTTGATAACAACATGATCACTTGATCACGCTGCAACATTTTTACTGTGGCATGCTATGTCATATTAAATTGCAAAATTAGTAACTAAATTTTTTATTATCTCAAACAGTTTACTCAGGTACCAATATATTCTTATCTTAACAAAAGTATAGTAGTAACCTTTCATTTTTGTTGTTGAAAATCACATCATAATACATTTAACACTTAAAGCAATGTATTAGAGGTGCGACATCGATGGCAAAACATCAATGTTAGAAATTAAAACATCAATGGTATTGATACTCCAAACCGAAACACATCCATGTTTCCAAACATTGATGTTTTAAAACATTGATCTTTTTATCAATGTATAACATACATTTTTGAATATACTACACTAATTTATGCAATCCAAAAGAATATGTACCTGATGAATATATTGAAAATACTAAACCTCAAATCATGAATATAATTTAATAAGAACAATTTTGCAACATCTTGGTATTATAGTAGGACAAAATTGATAATAAGACAAGCACCAATTAATATAAACTAGTTATAGTAATAAGGAAATATTTTCAAATTGAATGAAACTAAAAGTAAATTTACATCAAAAAAGAATCTAAGAAAAAATGTATGATTGCACTTACTGTCAGTTGAATAATGAGGAAAAGTTGTGCTAATTATTTTAAAAATACAAAATTTATTCTAACAATTATTTTTAAGAGCAAGAATTATGTGTTGTACTGTTAGTTAATAATTAAACACAAATTGTAATTAATAGAGGGACGACATGTTAGGGGAAATCGATAAGTAACCCCGAATATTGGTGTTGACAGTTTGGAGAAAAAGAAGTTTGTTTACTTTGTTCCCCAGAAGCACATTCCTCTTTTCGCAGACTAACCTACCAGTCAGAGAAACATCTCTTTCTGATGGAACAGAGGTTGCTATCACTATCAAATACTTTAAAGCCACTTTTACAGGGTTCGTACGCTCCTTACTAACTCCTTATAAACTCCTGCTTTTTAAGAAAAGAGAATAAGGGCCCTTAAAACTCCTGAATTTTGCTAATATCTCTTTACAAACTCCTTATTTTTTTATTCTACATCACCTGAAAGGTTATCTTCTATCACCAATCCGATACGAGTGATTACGTTATTACGAATTTTTCCGGAATTCCGCTATTTTTTTCGTCTGTTAATGTCGGAAATCCGATTTTTTCGTTAGACTATTTTCATACCCACATCCGAATTTTTTTTCCCAAGTTTCTGATGATTATGTCGATAATTATTAATAATATAACATCTTGTAGACTTGTTAAAGTACAATTCTAAAAGAATTTCTGCTTTAATAAATACAACAGTCAACAATATTTTGATTGTTAGAAGTTGTACCAATTTTCAATCAATATCACTAATTTTTTATTCATTTTCAAAACAAAACAGATTTCAATGATTAACGCCCCCCTCCCCCCAGCATTTGAATTTGACTCCGAGACTGCTCAAGTCTAAGAAGCAGTAAATGCATATTTTACTATAAATTTAGTATGTTTGTGCATTCAATGTATTGTATGAAAGCAAAAAAATAGAGTTGTACATATTTTTTCTGAAATATGTTGAAAAAAGAAATGCTTCTTTAAACAAGAAACTAGTCCTTAAAAAGTGAAATGAACTCCTGCAAAACTCCTTACTTTTAATTTTCAAAGTTGAGTATGAACCCTGTTTTACCAGCTCTGAATTTTTAAAGTTATAATTTTCACCGTAGTAGCGTATAGGATTTTCCTTTAAGAACTGGAGCCTTGAAATAGACTGCAAGTTCTGGCGACAGACCACCAGTGTCAGGTTCTTCCAATAGCTTTGACCTCTTCCTCACTCTCTAGTTAATCTTCTACTATCTTGTAGTGATCTTCCCAAAAATCATCCTCTGCACAGAAATATTAATCTTATAAAATGGGTGCAAATACATGATTTTTTTTTGGCAACTCCATAAGTAAATTTAGTTACCTAGCGAGAAAATTGGAGCAAATTTTATGATAATTTTCAAAATGCAAAAACATCAACATCGAAAAAACGAAACCAAAACATTGATGGTCCAAAAACATCGAAAATAAAACATCGATGTTTTAACAAAAACATGGATGTTTCCAAAACATCAAAATCGATGTTGCACCACTGCAGTGTATCTGACTAAACTAAAATAATTTAGATTTGTTCCGCATTAGAATATTCCAGCATAGAAAATGCATGACATTAAGATCTATTTTACGATTAACGCTTTTTTCTTTAACTGAATATCAGAGTTAAAAAGAAAATTGAAAAGATCTCACCTGATTGAAGCGATTTTGGAAACGAATTTTAATTTACAAATAAACTGTGAGCTCTTATTATACAGGGTGCGACAAAAAAACTTGGACAAAGTTTGCATCATCCAATGGAAGTAAACTAATTTGTTTTTAATACATGATTTTATTTATTTTTGTCCCTAACTTTATTAGAAAATAATTTACAATATATCTCCCAGTTTGTGTATTGCTTTTCAACTTCCTTACAATTTTAAGCAAAAGACCTGCTATTTTAAAGTTGTTTATCCAAGGAGAACAGCAGTTCGTTTGCTTGTTGTGCCTTGGGAAACAGTATTTGATGCAGTATGGCATATGACGTGGCTTGGAAATAATAGTTTACGTTATAAAAAAGAACTGAAAATTTCCGTTAATCGCCAGGCCATCTATAAGTGCGTTCAAGAAATCCTTGGGTTTCCACGAGAGAAGTTGTTCGTGAGACAGGAATTTGCAACCAATAAGTGTGACTAAGAGCAAAAAAAGAGCTCGGACAGAAGCTATATGAGTTCCAAAAAGTTAACCTTTTTCTGAAGAAAACAAATTTGTATGACTCCAAAGAAGCCAGAAACGTTTCAGGCCGGCAGCAAGTCTGCGCTGATAGAAATACCTTTCACTGATTTATCATTCAACCAACTTATAACCCCCAAAAGTACAGGATTTGGTCTGTAGACACTCCAAGCACCTTTAAAAATATTAAACATTGGCAAAGTCTGAAGTGAGGCTTGGCCTGTGATGAAATCAGCACTAGCAACAAAATTTATGTTTTTCTTTTGTGGATGAGGGCGGTAAAATGAATCAAAAAGGGATCCAGAAAGGTAGTTTAGCAGCTGTTGTACAACTGTGGGCCTAAAAGCACTTCAGCAGTGTAGACTGGACATTTCAATTAGACTCCACACCAGTTCATGTGACCAAAAAGAAAAGTGTGGTGCAAGGCATATAATTTTTGACATGATATCATCTGTAGAGTGGACGTTCTACTCGGTAGAACTCAATCCCATTTCTTGCAATTTATGGTTTATTTTAGAGTCAAAGGTCTACTCTAAACTACACAAAAGTTTGAACTCTCTAAACTAATTGCTTTAGAGGAAATAGAATTAATTAAAGGTAAAAAACTTACTGCCCTTGGCTAAAAATTTCAACAAGGAATAGCACCTCTGTATCTCTGCAAAATGTAGTCAGTTTGATACCAATTAAATTTATTGATTGCTAAAGGCTTACTCATTATTATTTTGTGTATTTTGTTAGTTAATTTATTTTCAATAAAGTAGTATGGGAAATTGTTTTTCTGGGTTTTTTTGCCACGTCCTGTATTTTAGCATGACACTCCCAACCAGCTGAGTGCTGTACTGTTTGAAAATAAAATCTTCATTCAAAAATTTCAAGAATAAGGTCACATTAGTTCCAAAAAGAAAAATAAATAGATAAAAATATGCATACATTGTGATACAATCTGAGAGGAGCTCATAAAATTTAAAAAAATCATACACGATAGTATCGGCTGTTTAACCACCAAACTATTGACGGATGATCAAATTTGAGTAATTTTTTGAAATTATGTCTTTATGTCTGGTAAATACAGAAATAAAATAAAATTTCCAGAAAATTTTTTTTTACTATGTTTTCAGTGTGTTCCATTTTTAGAACATTGGCGCTTTGCATGAGGGTTTTTTTTTTTTCCAGAGAATTTTTTTAAACTAAAAGGTTTTGAATGCGGTTTTTATCTTAGCATACTTTATTGCGGAAAAAATATTTTAAATTGCATTTGTGTACATATCAGAATTCAGAAAATCCAATACAGAAATATCTAATGCCCATGGTATGAAAGGAAGCATTTCTGGTGAAGTCGTTTGTCGCAATGGAAACATTTCTTAGTGGTATTTTTTTTGCACACCGCACAACGGCCTTGGGATGCAGATACAATATAATGTCCGTCAGACATTCTTGATTGTTTATGTAAATAACAACGAGGCCCTGGATGACTTTCCACTCGTACTTTTCTTCTTAGGAGGTGAGTTGTTATTTCTTTTCGGAACTCTAAATGCTTCACCTTGACTTCGTGTAACTCACAATGAAGTAACCAACTAGCTACAACTGAAATATTCAGAGCATTACTAAAAAGATTCCACCACCATTTTTTACTCCTCAAATGAGGTCTGTAGCTCCCTAAAAGTTTATCCAAGACGTCCACACCCCCCATTCCTTCATTGTATCTCTTGATAAGATGAGGTTGTGGCACATCTATCTTGCATTTCTGCACATTTGAGTAACATTTTACAGATGCAAGTGGCTCATGTGTATAACAATTAGATGCTACTGTAACCATTGCATTATCATTCCAGCTGCACATGTACACTGGTCCATCAGATCGATAATCAAAATTTCCTCGATCTTCTTTAGAAAGGGCTTTTTTGGATTTCAGTGGACAATGGCCAGTTCGGTTTTCATGAATTGTTCCTGTTGCTCGTACACCTTTTTTTGATAGCTCAGAAATTAAGTCATATGATGTAAAACAGTTATCAAAGTATACTTCATGCTTAGACGTGTCAGTCAAACTGATAATAGATCATTTACAACTCTGGATCCTAATTGCACATCAGGGGATCCGCACATCAGGGGATCCTTCTTTTTTGTTTGAATAAATCTCCATGGAATATGGGTATCCACTTGAAAAGCACAGCATCCAAATTTTGAAGCCGAATCTTATTGGTTTTCCTCTAATAAACATTTTGCATGAATGCCAACCGTAGTTGGGAACCATAGATTCATCTAAGCTCAATTTTTCAAGAAATACACCAAATTGTTGAAGGTTTTTGCACTATTCTTAGTAAATAGGGTATACTGTTCCAAGTTTGTCATTTTGTTTTAATTCAGTGTTGTCCATCAAATGACAGTTGTTTTTTATTTTTCGAAAATGATTTTGAGGCATAACTGTTGGTACAATTGGCAGATGTATCTTCTGCACTGCTCCAATACATATCTTCAGAAGGAACAGAATGGTACCCACTCAATAGCAGCAAACCAAAAAATTGTAGGATTTCATCTCTGTCAACATCTATTCTTCCACAGTGATATTGCCTGCTTTATCAGGGGGTAATTGGCATATATCTACATCTGACAAATCCAAATCTGACAATGTCTCTAACTAAACCACAGCTTGTTCTACAGTAAGAAATCTTGTAGACATTTTTTAACATTTATGAACAGTTGGTTACGTCAAACAGAATTTTGTTTTGCTCGAAAACAAAGCTAGCGAATTATTGAACTGCTTTTAAAATATGAAGAATAAAACGCTCACTAATATTATTTTTTATTATCACGTGACAATGCAGCTTCCGAGCAGGTGTGGATTCGTTTCCATATAGTCCGTCAAACAGTAGACTGTTATTATTTTCTTTGCCAACGAAATGTCATATCCTTTCAAAATATATACTTACTTGGTTTTGCCAACATCTGCATCAGAGTACATTAAAAATGAGAAAAAAAAGAAACATATATTTCGAAAAATGAAATTTCCCCTTTGAAGTCGAACGATTTACTTCTTGGAAATTTGAATCCCTAAAAGCGCCAATGTTCCAAAATTGGAACATGCTATTTTGAAGGGGTACACCCTTTGGAAATATCATCGTACATTTCTACAAGCATTTTAAAATCATACATTGAAGTATTTTTCACAACTATAATAAATATCATCACATTTTCTGAAAAAGCCAATTTTTGGTAAATTTTATAAGAAAAAGTTGCAAAAAGCTAAAAAAACACTCATCTTTGAAAAATCGCAATAAACAATTGAAAACATCTAAACAATCAAGCAGGAAATCAAAAAATACTTTGAAATAAGATTAAACTGTGTTGAAAAAACTTGTTTATTTTAATGTTATTTCTTGGGAAAATTTTCACTTAAATATGATGTTCCATTTTTGGAACATTGTCGGGTAAATGGTGATAGACGATGGAAAGGAAAAAGTGGAATAAAAATCTACCAAAAAAAAGTTTGTGCAGGATAGAGAAAGAGCCAGAATGTTCAGAGGACACTCCTCTCGCTCCCCCTCCCCTCACATGCAGAGGGTATCCTTTGTTTGTGGCCAAGCACAGAATTGTTGGTATGAAGAAAACCTTGGTGTTCCTCTAGGCAATTGAAACATGTTCAAAATCAATGCATACCCTAAAACTACTAGGGAAAACTAAAGGGCAAAAACCTTTATTCCTTTTCAAAGAAAGATAGCAGCAATGCCATTTTTACCTGCAGTTTTGACAGATTTGAATGAATTGATCACCCATAAAACTCTTTCATTGGTGATAATACTTTTAGCACAGTCCCATTTGCTTTTAGTACACCTGTTAACAGGTATAGTAACTGATGGGAGTGAGCCATCAATGGCATTTGAACTAGGGAAATGAACCTTTAGCATTTTTGCTAGGGTATCGTATCTCTTCCAGATCCAGTAAAACTGCTCTCAGGAGGCTTTAAAGTATTTAAGCCACTGTTCCTGTCTTTGGCTATGAATGTTGTTATTCTAGTCATAGCTGGAATATATTTAACACTAACCCAATAATTCCTCCATGAATCATATGTAGCACCCCTTTTGGCCTTACTGTAGGTTAGAGCAGGGTACTTTGTCAGTTTTCACTTGTGATTTTTTTTCCAGATTTTGTTTAGTATTTGAGACAAAACAAATAGGTAGATAATCCTCAGACTTCAACTAGGGGTTGGTTGAGCCCTTAAGCAGAAATCCAGCATCTTAGATATAAACATCCTTCATTTTGGATGCCACCTCGATGGGTTTTGGTAGATTATTTGTCCTTATAACTTTAAGTTCAATGCCACCAATAACCTCGCCATTGGCATTAAGACTAGCCGTAAGCAACTCTGGTTTCTTCTTTGTCATCTTCCTTAGAAATTTGGGAATGTGATCTCAACAGGGAATGAGGTCTGTACTCCTGAGGATTTCAAGTTGAATATGTTTGATATCATTACGGAGATAACAACCTAATCCGCCTCTCTGAAGGGAAGGTTTCTCTCACAACAGTCATCTTAAACAGGCTCACCTCTTGAGCATTGTGTGTGACTTGTCCTCATTCTTTTAGATGTAGCAGTTTGTGCAGGGGAAGGAGTTGAAACCTCCAGCCGAAGCCATTTGGTGTCTCCTACCTTCTCAGGAATGGTTGGCCCAGGGGTTTTTGCGCTCGGTACAAGCTTCTTCCTCTCCTGCCTGCACTTGTTGCATTTTTTGTTCTTTAGTGAGTTCTCCCTGCCCACCTACTTCAGAGTGAGTGGATTTCAGCCTTGTTCCCTCATCTGCTCCCTGATTGAATTTGCGGCTCATTTACTGTAAATATAGTACAAAAGAACATAGGACATCATACAATTCTTTTTACCCTCAATCCTTGCCAATATCTCCTTGTGCTTTCTTGCTAAAGGTGGCCCAACAGGGTACTAACACCTTAATTCTCTTGAGATTTTTCCAGTAATAAATGATCATTTTGCTTTCATTTTGTTATCATTTCCTTATATCAATGTTGTCCTCAGGTAAGTAAAATTTCATTTTATTTGGACAGCTCCTTCTTAATGCATCAAACTTTTTGTTATGGAGTGTATAACAAAAGTTTGGACAATTTTTGGGGCATTCAAATTTGCTACTGGTGTTCTCTTTTTTGTGACATAGAAGGATTTTGGTGGATTCAAATTTTATTTCAAAAAAAAAAAAAAAAAAGCAATCCCATATCAATGCTCCCCTGCCCCCTGCCATTTGTTGCCGAAGTACAGTGTTAGCATAAAAGAATATCTCGGTTTTAAAAATGTGTATTTCATAAACTATTATACTTAGCTCTATAAGTGATACATAAAAATTAAGATAAACTGTGAAAGCTTTTTTTCACTCACAAATGTTCAATCTGTATGCGTTTTGTAACAACAGGGTGGCGACAGATCAGGGAGATCAGGGAAAAGTCAGGGAACTTTATTAATCAGGGAAATATCAGGGAATTTTGAAAAAATAACAAAAAATCAGGGAAATATCAGGGAATTTTGAAAAAATAGCAAAAAATCAGGGAAAATTAATTTTATGAAGGAAAAAAAAATTTTTTTTTTTTGCTTTACAAAATTAAATACTCTAATTCCCTACGCATTTTCGGCCAATTATCTTTTCGAAAAAAGTAAAATTAATGAGGTGCGATTATACACTGCCGCATATTTGTGCATCTTTTTTTCTCAACATCAAAGTATTGAATCTTACTTATTAACCACAGGATGAACTTATTAAGATTGCTTCTGTGTCTGTTAGGTTGTTTATTTTACCTTGCTTGAAATTTCCTTTTACGCTTTCAATGCCACGTAAAATAAACAACCATACAGGCAAAGAGGAAGCCTTCATTAATGCCTTAGCTCCGCTGTTTTTATTCCATTGTCTCGAAGTAATTAAGTACTGTAATCACGATTTCATTAAGAAAGCTTTGGTTTTTGAATTAATACTATAAAAGCTTAAAAGTTTTTACTTCTTTGGGTTTTTAATTTAATTGCTAAAATAGAACTTTCAATTAAAAAAACCTTGTTTTTTGCCGTTATACTATTTGTTGTCACCACAGATTATATTTTAATTTTATAACCAAGTTGTATTCTTTTATATATTTTGATATTAATTAATTGCTTTTTTTTTCTTGCATTCAAAGTTGTTTGTTACAAAAGCAATCTATGATTTTTTTTTCGTTACATACTGAAATCATTTGAAATAGAGTTAACTTGTGAACTTAAGTAAATATTATTATTTTTTTATTGTTAAAATGCTGTACTCATTCAATAAAACCTATATTCTTGATTACAGAAAAGCTTCTTTTGAATGGATGTCAAATGGTTTCATCTGTTTTGCATAAATATATCAATTAGTTAGATAATAACTACATTACTTCTATTCTTTCACTATTACTTGTTATTCTTGCAACAATTATTATACTGTTTGCAAATTTAGTTCAAAATAATTTCAATTACTTTTTAGTTCTATCATAAATACAAATATGTTTTTAAGAGTAATTCTAATAGTTTCTTAAAATTCTTATGCTAAGTGGTTTCTGGAAGTAAAGTATTTTTTATTTTTATTTATTTTTTTAAATTTTCTATAATCTTTCCATGTATAAAAATTTAATATACTGTTTTGTTAATTTTTCTTTCCTTCCAAAAAAATTGTTTTTTTTTATTTTAACCATTTTATTAAAAAAGTACCTTCTTTTTAAAATACTTTAGTTCAACAACTGTACACAACGTAAAATGTTTAAAATACTGCATTTAATTCAAACATACAATGGATTTCAAGTAGAGGCAAGAAAGAAAACCATTATCATTGGTAACGTAAATCAGGGAAATTTGGTGAACTAAATCAGGGAAAAGTCAGGGAACTTTTTTTCACAGTTCCTGTCGCCACCCTGAACAAGACAGACATCTATAACATACATTTTGAAGTGTTTCACTATCAACTTTTCATAATGCTACATACATGCAACCTTTCTGTTTTTGCAATGTTGTAGTCAATGGTGGTGTTTGAACAATCTTTGAAAAAAAAAAAACCTCTTAAAAAATTAACATACAATTAGGTTTAGGGATCTGGCTGGCCAATGCATAAAGGGTAAATCATCCACGGCCAATCCAGTGTTGCGGGACATCAGTGGCACAGCAAAGAGGTTGGGGGGAGGGGAATCCCAAGTAGCATTAACTCATCGGATTTTGCTCGACCGAACATAGACTCCTCTTAATGTCATTGCGTAACGCACGCTGATATCATTATAATTGGAATCCGAGACCTGATTTTCAATGAGCTGTTTTTTATCAGAAAACTATATCCTTACGATCAAATTTTCGGATGAAAATTTGCCGAGCTACTTTTAATCGGAAAAAGATATCGTAACAATCAAATTTTCGGATTAAAATTTGCCGAGTTACATTTCATCGGAAAAAATTGTTTAAATATTCCAATAAAAATTTTCCCAATCCAAAATTTTTTTTAAATCTCCCAACTGTTCAAATAGGATAAGTTTTATTATTCGAATATCTGACGATTGATCAAATGTAAGGCTATATGGATAAACATTCAGGGTTGAGAATCGGAGGAAAAATGGCTGTGGAAAGGTTTACTCTGACTTGCTTCAAAATCAATTGAACTTTAACTCCACGATTCCAATCCTGATTACCTCACTGGAATTGCAAACAAAATGAGACTCCGACTCTTGAATGATTTCTCTCCATCTCCAAAACAATTCCACTCCGTTAGTCGGCAAAATGAACGACTTCGACTCTTCACTAGCTGGCACCACAAGCATATTTCCCCTCCCCCCCACTGAATAAAATTCTCACTTTCACCGGAATCTGATCATCAGCCGATCAAAGTTTGATCGGATTTCGATGAATGGCCGATGAGTTGATGCTACTCGGGATATCCCCCAGAGGTCTTGATTTTACATTGCTGCCAATCCTAATACAGTAGTTAATACAGGTGTAAGGACTGATGTGTCAAAAACAAAATATTCCTTAAGGAATTTCTGGCTGCAGTTTCTAGTGCAGAACGTGCACATTTCAGTAGTTACTTACGGTCAAAAAAAACTTGGACAGTTTGTGTATGTTTTTTTATGTATCATTCATAGTGGTAAGTGTAATAGTTTTTGAAATATGAATTTTTAAAACCCGGATATTCTTTTATGCTAACCTTGTTTGACATATGTAATTTTTAACTATGCAGTACTGGAATGTAAATTAACTCTCAGTGAACTGAAACTATTCAAATACTCAACAATCCTTTGTATGAAATATGTTGTTCTAGAGAGAAGGCCTTGGTATTTATCATTTTCCTAATTTGTTATCAATTAACTTATGTTACCTCTTTTGAATATTAAAATTAAATTGCATATGTTAAACAAATATTTCATTATTTTCACTTTTGTGTATATTTTTATCTTATTTTAGAGTGGACCTAAATTTAAAGAAATGAAAAGGAATTTAAAGGTCATTAATCGCTGGAATGAAAATGAAGATAATAATTATGTAACAGTTTCTATTTCAATTGTGGATCCCAGTCCAGCACAAGCTGAATTGATTGACCTTGCAGATGTCATATTTATATCAAAAGAGTTTGCTAAAACCAGGGCTCCAGACTCTTGGATGGCAGTGTGCAAGTTTAGACGTCATTTAAAATTAGGGTAAGTAAGTGCAATTACTTACAAAAGTTAAGCTCAGAATTTCCCTTTACTATCTTTGCAGAATTGTTTAAAATAAGCTCAGAATTTCCCTTTACTATCTTTGCAGAATTGTTTAAAATATTAACTTTTTCACAATACTAACAGCTGCAACTTTACAAGCTAATTTGTTTCATATTCTCTCAAACTGTCCCCAAGCCAAAAAGCATCATGTACGTCAAGTTGTTCTAAACACAGTAAAAAAAGCGAACTTCTGGTAATCTTTAGATTAAAGTGATTAAATATTTCTTGATACATCAAAAATGAAAACAAATTAAGGTTGAGTCATTTGGCTCTCTGTTAATGTACTTTTTTTTGTTCTTTTCAAATGAAGCAGAACAAACTAATTTTCAAGTGTTTGAACAACAGCATATGAATTTTTAAATATTTTCTCTTACACTGACCTAGCTGAGTCTTTCAGCCTTTAAGGCAAAGAAAAATGTAAGTGCTTCATGATAAAAGTAAATTTTGGAAGCTTCAACAAATAAGATTTTGTAGACTTTTTTGAAAAATAATTATCGTACAGTGGAATCTCCAGAACTCGAAGCCTATAACTCAAATATGAGTTAATCTTTAATTTTTCATCAGGTCCCAAACTTTTAAGATTATTGTGGAAACTTCCCATTACTCTAACTACCAATAACTCGAATGTTTTAACCTGTACCTTGGTGGATTTCGTGTTATCGAGAGTTGACTGTATGGAGCATTTTTGCTGCTGGAGAATGTAGTATTGGTCCATTTTATGTGGCTAGCATGGTCTGAGTCCTTCATTGACTAAGCCTGCCCATTTTCAATCAAAATACGAGTAATATACTATCAGTTTAGTATTGGGAAAATTACCAAGTATTAGATGTTTATAACCATATGAAATCAAGCTGAAGACCAAAAACAGTTATAAAAATAAAATATAGTATATTTTAGCTTAAATGTCTTTCCTTTTTTACTTATTTATTTTTTTAATTTCCTTAATGAAAAAGGGGGGGGGGAATTAAATGGAAAAAACATATTTTTACAAAGAACATTTTAAAAATAGTAATTTCTATTTGATAAATAACTTAAGTATTTTTGGAATGTTTGAGCTGAGCTGCTAAATTTGCTTTAGCCAGAATCTAAAAATCAATCCATTGGACCTTCAAGGTGCCAATACTGTTAAAATTTGTCTGTTAGTTTCCCTACTCATGAAAAACACCATTACAAAAAATTGAAAATGGATGAGGAAGTATGTAAGTAAAACATTTACTTATGTTCTTCCTAACATATGAATGTTTAAAGATATGTAATATTTGCCTATGGTGAAACAACTCAAAAAAGTTAGTTATTTTTTTCTGAAACTAAACGTGCTGCTTTTAAAAGTTCTTACTTTTCATTTCAAAAAATCTTGGTTGCTACTCATTATCATCCCATTTTATATCATTATATTTTTCCTGTTTTGGCTTAATTTTCGTGGAAGCTCATTCAAGCTCCATAAGTGCAGTTTTTAATTTCATGTATTTTTGTATATAACTCAGTAATTCAGACTATTTAGATATTAAAAGATGTTACAAAGTCTAGAACTTCAGCACTTTTTTTTACCCGACTGCATGTGCACAACGCAAAGGAGGGTAATGTGTTTATCAGTCTATGTGTGTATGGTTGTTCCTATGTGGCGTTCTAGAGGCTAAAGGCCTGGGCCAATTTTGATAATTCTTACGTCAATCAATTTGTCTCAACCTTGGGAGTGCCACTAAACACGTGACAGTAATCAAAATTCACCATATCAACAATCAGTTGACATTTTGTCATTTCGGGATCGTGTTGCATGCTACCTGCGTGCAACACAGCGATCGAAAATGCAGGTATCGTTTTCACTGCCTGAATTTTTTGTTTACTAAGTCGACGAATTCGATTTTAATCTTTAACATGTTGCTTTTTTTTTTAGCCTTGATTCAAGGGACTGAGTTTTGCGATGTGTACTTTCTTAATGGGCGTTTTTAGTTTTGCGAGAAAGATTTAACTGACGACGTTTCCGATTTTGCGTCATCATGAATTATGCAGGTTGTTTATATAGCTGTGATGTGGTTGACTAAAGTTAGCGCATTTTTGCTAAAGGTCAAGCTCATGTAGCTTTAAGCCGAGTTAAAATGATCAGTAGTTTAGAACACTGCAAGTTATTTAATAAACCTCATGATATAAACTCTCCAAATGAAATGACAAGCTTTCAAAATTTAATGCTGTATAATCGTATTAACTCAGTCAATGAAAATTAACTAAAAAGAGTGAAATAAAAAATTATTAAATAAAAACAAAAAACCCAAATGTGTAAACCCCCCCCCCCCAAAAAAAAAAAACTAAAGAAAAAATATAAGCCAAGTAGTTTAGAATATTATCAAGTACTACTGAATAACTACACCATTGAAATAGTTTTACAATCGATACACACATAAGACAAATCATAAGTTCAAAAGCAAAATAGAAGGATCAATAGTTGGGGCCATTCCTTTTTGACCAATCAAGAACCCCATAAAATTCGAAAAGTATTACAATGGTGTAGTCATTCAGTAGTACTTGATAACATTCTAAACTACTTGGCTTCTATTTTTTCTTTGTAGTTTTTTTCTTTTTTGTTTTGTTGAGTGGGGGGGGGGGGTACTCAGTCGGGTTTTTTGTTTTTATTTAATAATTTTTTATTTCCAGAAATTAATAGTCCAATCATATTAGACGTTAAAATTGCAAAGTGTGATGTAGCTCTGGTTTTTTAATATGCTATTTGGGTTAGTTAGAGCAGTGTAAATCTAAGTTTGTAAATTTCAAAAAAGTTGTGTTTGCTTCGTAATTTGCAGTGTTTGTGATCTCAAAATACTTTGGGGTAAATAATGTAAGTCTAATTCATGTCGAAGTGTTTCTTCGATAAAAGTTATTGGGACTTGAAAGTTAATTATCAAGTTTTATTTTTGAATAGATAATATTTTCAAAACAAAATACTTCTCTTTAGACTAACAAGGATCTAAACAAAGAAAAAAAACAGAATGAGTTTAAAATGATGAAACTATGTTTGCATATTATTTTTTTCATTAAAACAAGTCTTATAAATTAACTTCACCTAATGTCTTAGTTTTTAGAGTGTCCTTAATGGGTAGGGTCATACTCCCTGTCTGAAGAGGAACCACCTAATGTTTGGTCGAATTTGTTTTTATCCTAGTCGTATTGTGGCAATAAGTCTTTTCAAATGGCAGATTGCACAAAGCTGAACTGTTAAAACCAACTATGCAGCAACAGCATGGTCCCATACATCCCTTCTTTCAGTAACATAACAAAAATCTGAAAGGGTCTAGTGAGGCTAGTTCTTTTAATGTTGTGATTGGTGATGAACCAATCTCAAATTTATTTTGGTCTTCAATCAACTCCAATGTGACTCTGAAACATTCCTCTCCCCTGCCAACCACTTGTTTACTTGGTGGTACCTGCGATTCAAATGGAATAGAGCTAAAGTTGTTTGTAACCATTGAATTTACAATGTTTCAACAAAAAAACAGTCATTGGTATTTGCTTTTTATTGTAAAAATACATCTTCTTGATTGTTGATTGACTACTGTATAAAAGAGCGCTATTAGTGATGAAAACGTGACCAGGTGAGAGAATGGAGGCATTTCGATTAATATTTCCAAGTGTATCCTTCTACTTACCTTTCTTTCTGCTTGAAAGATTTCTTAAATAAGTACAGTCATTCGATAATATTGCACCCAAAAAATACAAGTAAGCCCTTTTCATCACTGGTGTTCATCTGCTGCTTTGTGTTTGACATGTTGACATGATGAACCTGGACAGTTTCATTTTCTTTTTCAAAAAGAATGAGTGAGCTTCCATTTACATTTGAAATGTTTTGTTTTTCTGCTAGTCTCTCTTCAGAAGCTGAATCTTATTACAAATTCGTCTGCTGTCAAAAATAATTTCTATTAAAAATAAAACTTGATAGGTATCTTTAAACTCGAAACCTAAATGGGGCTAAAATATATCTGGATGAAAGGTACAGACAAGGACAAGGAATGCACTCGTTGCCTATATAGAGCATTCAACTATCAGCCTAATATATTTTTTTACATAACCAGATTGTTTTCCTAATACAGATAACTTTTAAAAACATATATTCAATTTTTTTCACATCGTTATTTGCCGTTTTCTTTATAATAGGGTGCTCATGTTATCTTGATAATTGTTTGTCTTATTTCTTCAAAAATCAAATTTTCGAATTATATGTTTTTTTTTCTTGTGATTGTAAAAGAACTAATTAACCTACAGACTTCACTTTGGGCCCTAATGAAAGCCAGCTAAATTTTCTGTAACAGCATGTCTGGTGTTTTTCTTGTAGAGTAGAATTTTATGTAGATATTTTGCCCAAAATGTGATCAAAGCATTATTTTTTCACTTTTGGTAAAAAGGTCAATTTTTAAAGTATGATATCTCCTAAACTAATTGTCATACAGAGCACCACTTCTGCTTAAATTGTACAGAATTTAATGTCCTTTACAATAAGTAATCACTTTTAATATCAAAAGTTGCATAGTTTAGGGTGTTAAAAAGGAAAAACTGAAAAAAGACCCATATTTTCGCAGATTACGCATTGAGCACAGCTTTTTGAAAACTGCGAACTTAGATTTACACTACTCTAAGTAACCCAAAACTCATATATTAAAAAAGCAAAACTACATTGCATTTTTAGCCCTTTTTTATGTTGATTATGATCGGACTGTAAACCCTGTGCCTGTATACTGGTCTAATTCTTGTTTTTCTATGTATCTTTTTTCAATAATTTCTCTCCATTGTCATGAAAGGAAATATTTTTTAAACATTAAAGAATGAAAGACACCAAATGTCATAAAATTGTAGGGTCATGAGGAAGTAGTACTCAGAGCCTATTGATTTAAATACCTCAATATGCATATTGTTTGTATTATTTAAAACTAGAAAATTGCCCATCAAGGTATGATGGGTAAAAATTGCTTCTACATTTGAAACCTCTGCCTGTTTGGTGATATTTTTAAAGTTGAAATTTTAACCTGGATTAACCCTAAACTCCAATAGTTATCGTTCAATGTTGACCTCTTTTTTGTTTCTTCACTCTCCTAAAATGAGTCTTACCAGTAAAACAGCCATTTTACCACATTCAGTTCAGCCTTATCAAAATAAAGCAATCCCCTTCATATATATGAAGCATTATAAAAATATATCAAATTTTCATGCCGTGGCTCAAGTTTCATTATCGATGTCATCAGGAGCGTTGCTTGATCAGTAAATTAGTTATTGTATGCATGAGGATGTTCTTATGAGTATCTTATAATAATCTACCTGCGATCAGTAATTAGACTTCTGTAGTCATTTTTCATAAGCTTGACGTTTAGTTCAGCTTTTAAAATCAAGATAAAATGCTTTTAATTTTAAGCAGGGGGATGGGGAAGATAGTAAGAGGGTGGAAGATTTCAAATATGCTTGGTTCAATTCAATCACAAACTGTAGCAAAAGTAGTTTATTAGTAAGTGTTACTTATGCATTGTTTATAGTGTCATTCCATAGTGACTAACGTAACATTCGCAGCTGATTATCAAACTCTTTTTACTTACACCAGGAGTAAAAATAAATGTGTTTTGGTTTAATATGCAGATTTAAATGTACAAGGTGACTATTTTTTATTTCTACCAAGAATTTGAAGTAAAATAAGCTCTGGCAGGTGTTTTTTCACCAAAAAAGGCATCGTGACTGACGTAACATTTTTGCAACCCTGAGAAACAATGCTTATGTTACGATGCAAATTTTTCTGAAACTTACGCAGGCGTTTAAAGTTTGCCGATATATTTGTAAGAGGTAAACAATCTATTTTCAAAAATGTACTACAGATTTGTTACAGATGAATCTCTTTTGGCCCTTAATGGTACTTTTACGAAAAACTGTGTGTGACTAACGTAACCATCGAATAACAAGTAATGAATGCATTTAAACTTTTTATAATTAATTTCTTGCTCTTATACAGTCAAGTCCTGACTTACGCGAGGGATGCGTTCCAAGACCCTTCACGTGAGTTAAAATTTCGTGTTGTGGGAAATGGTATGTATAAAATCTTTTGTAAACACACCCACACGATTAAAGAAACTTGTAAACACCACCTCAAACTGTTAAAAATCATTTCTCAACTATAAATTAGTATGTCTTAAGTAAAAAATTGAATTTTTATTTATTGTATTTAAAAAAACCCATCTTATTTAACATAAAAAACTGCTACGATGCACAAAATCAGTGATCAACAGGGAAAGAAAGACGTAAAATATAAACCACTACGGTAAGTACATTATGTAGTAAGAAAAACAAATGCACTATAGTTGTACCAAAGAACATATACAGTACAGTAGATCCAGTAATGATATTTGTAACTTAAAAAATTACAGATGGTAAGGATTTATGCTGCGTGAACAAACTGTTATTCTTATACAATTTTAAATACACAATACAGTTGCTTCAGTGGTTCTTTTATAACATTTCCATCTATGCAACACCAGTCTTCCTGATTTCTCAAATTCGCAATGCAAGAGCACCTTCCATTTTCACAATTTTTGCATTTTTCTAAGAAACTACTCGTTGAATTTTTACCGATTTCCTTTTCTTGCTTTTTAATTATAGATATGGAAAATTCACTCATACCTAAGTGTCATGCTACCTTTCACGTATTTTATAGTTGTTCAAGCACATAATCTTTAGCTTTTCCTTAATTGTCAGAAACTTTCTCTTCTTCTCACAAACTTGAAATAAAACAGCACTCTTAGGTATCATTTTATTTCACCTACTTTCCCATATGGAATGAAAAAAATAAATGGAAAATGAGGAGTAGTTATTTGTATAAGCGATGTCGAAACTAGTATGGTGTAGGAACTTCCGCTGTCAGTGATGCCAAAGGGATGAAGATTCATTCACGAAAAAACCGCGATTCCCTTCGGAAAATTTTCGTTTTGTGGGTGAAGAATTCGCGTTAGGAATAAAATATTTTACCGGGGAAAAAATCGCATTATAGCCATTTCGCGTAAGTCAGATCGTGTTGCAGACGAATCTTTTCTGGCCCTAAATGGTACTTTTCCGAAAAACTGTGTGTGACTAACGTAACGTGACTAACGTAACCATCGAATAACAAGCAATAAATGCATATAAAAAACTTTTTATTATTAATTTCTTGCTCTTATATTACTTTTACACTTTTTAGGAACCTTCTTTGTGTTGTATTATGGTTCTTTCTTTACTTTTTTTCTATATTAGTGTAAAAAAATGAATGGAAGGATTCAGTTCAATTAACTCAATTTGAATGTGCGAAAAAAAATAAACAAATAAAAAAACTGCTTTTACAAACTGAATAACATCATTCTTGGGATAATCAAATCCTAAATATCTCTCTTTTAAAAAATTAACTTTATGCAAGTTGATAGTTTCACCAAATTCTAGTATTCTGCCGATATACTACTTATCGTCATAAGTAAGGCCGTAGTACTTTTCAATGGCATATTGTTTTTTTAAGGTTTACTGATACATCGAACGAATAAAAATTGCATATTTTTGAAAATGTAATATTGAAAAAAACATATTTGAACGTTTTTGCAAAATGTATTTTAATTTCAGACGTCACCACAAATGTTTGAATTTCTAAATGATCACTTTTGCATTTTCTGAAATATATAGCAGCATCGCTTACTGTCACTATAATGTAACATCTTCAAATGTTTTCCAGCGAGCAACCATTACTTCATTTTATTAATAGGTGGAGATGTATTTTCTAAAAAATAGACGTTCTCCTTTGTTAAGACTATATCTATTTAATTCTTAATCTTGGATTCTTGTGCTGAATGCACATTCAGCAGAGTACTCATTTTGCTTTACTCACCTTTTTCCTTTTTAAATAATTCTTTAAATTGGAAGTATCTTTATAAAGATCCTTAAAAAAGTATTTTCCTAAGTAAACAGAAGGTCTATAATGTAATATTACTGGTATTTTTCACCCTTTACATTTTTAATCAATGTAGAATGCCTACACATTCAAAATTGTTCATGAAAATGCACATTAAATTAAATAAGTTTTAAATATTAGCAGTATTTGTAAAATTACGTTAGTCACATGTAAACTGTTACATTAGTCACACTAATTATTTTATATCAACTGATACTAAAATAAATATTTTGCACTTTTTAATTAGATATGACAGATGTAAAAAAAATAAAAAGTGCTGTTCGGTTCAATCATCTGGTTTAGTTTTTAAGCAGAAAATAGTACATTTTCGTGACTAATGTAACGTAAATATTTTCGGTGAAATAACCAAACTAAATAAAATGCTTCTCTTATAATGTATGCAAAAAGAAGTCAATTTTATTGGCCCAACATCTGATCATTTAGAATGAACGTAATTCTTTTCAAAATTTGCAAACATTTTTACGTTACACAAGAAAACGTAAACGAATATTTTTTGGACATGCTAAGCCTTTTCTACAACCTCGCACATTTAGAGCCAGAAGAGAAACACGGAACGAAATTTTTGCAAACTGTTACTGGATTAATGTACTAGAAAGTATGCTGAATGAAAAGATAGGTCACAGTTAAGGCTTTGTGGAAAAAAGATTTCTGAGGTTGAGGTTGACATTTCTATGGAATGACCCTATAGCAGATACAAACTTTCAGAAAAATATTTCTAGAATATGTAATATAACATCATGACAACAGTTGTTACTATGCAATGGTGACTAAAACAGAAATAACCTTACTTATTTGTATAATGACCTAGACCAGATGTGCTGTAACTTCTAAAGAACATTAAAAAATATTCCAAGAGCAATGTAAAATAAAATAAGTTCGTGGTTTGTGGTTAATTTCTTCAAAAAGTGAGCCTGAACTTCAAACTATGAGATTTTGTGTAGTGGCTCCAATAATTTGGCCACCTTTTGTAGGCTTTGAAAAACTAGGTAAATAAATGAATTGGATATCAAAGTTTAATATTAGTTAAGTAAAGAAACTTTAGAAAATATGAGAAACTGTTTAATAGTAGCAAATTCTCAGCAGTTTAAAACTGCTGATGTGCTGGAAGTAGTTTTATTTCCTTTAATTGAATAATTTTATGTTAATCAGAATGACTGTTATGTGTAAAAAAAAAATTGTTATGAGAAATGTAACATAAAATTTTAAACAAAAAAACAATTAACCATGTATACTAAATTAAAATTTGTTCTCAAACTCCTACCTTAAATATTCTATTTGATTTTTCATTTAGTAATGTGTGAATATGTTTAATGTAATATTCTTATAATTTTACCTGCATTAAATTTTTTTCAGTGCTGTTCTCATTTGTTTCTGGGATGGCGCAGCAAGTGCGAGAGAATATCCTGGTCGTGTATGTCATTTCAAGACTTATAATACGGCAGGTTATGTCAATACTTTAGATGCTGATGAAACATTTACTGCCGTTACAATTCTGAACATGATGAAGGGGAACAGCGTGGAAACTGCTATTAAAATGGGATGGAAAGCTGCTGGAAGAAGATGTTGCATGCATAATGTTAAAGGACTAGCCGAATTATGCCCAATCAAATTTATTCTTGATGTAAAGATTATTGAAGAAGAAGTATCAATTGCTGTTGAAGAGATCCTGAATGCTGTTGAAGATATTTTGGATGCTGAACAGGTTTTGGAGACCATTGAAGAGGTTGTGGAGACCGTTGAAGATGTTTTGATTGCAGTTGAAGAGGATCTGAATGCTGATAAATGATTTAAATGCTGATGAAAATTAATTTTTGCCAAAATTTCTTTGTAAATGAATTCATTTGCTTGCGAATGACTTTAAAATTACCTAGATTTGTAATTGAGACATATTTCACTTTAATACTTTGTTTTTCTCAATAAATAAATTAATTAGGACCTTGTTTTTAATATATTACTTAGGACAAAATATGGAGTGCATAACAATGCATTATTATGTATGTATAGGGCGAGGGCACCAGTCACAGACATGCTTATTAAGACTCCGGTTAATTCAATTTTCTGAGCCTTTTAATGCATTTAGACTTTTTAAACTATTTTTCTCTCATGCAACAACATCTCATCTAGTGTTGCTGCTTCTAGTTTTATTTGCTCAATTTAAAAAAAAAAAAAAAAACACGCCACAAACCTGATGATAACCAGTCACAGACAGGATGAGTAATGGACAAAATTCCTTTTTTCTCTTCAAAATGTGCAAAAATTCTTTATTTTTAGGACTAAAGCCTCGTTAAATTCAAACCAGCAGGCAATGCCTGCTGACCTCATGGTGGACCCTTCCACCACTGCCTTGTTTAAACCAACTGGATCATGAAATTCACTCTGATAACATAGATGGTTGTACTATATTCATGGGACACAGCAACATCAGGTTTACCCGCCTAAACTGCTTAATTTTTTATATCCAAACTATTGACTGTTACTGATGGCCTTACCTTTATATATATATATATATGTATATATATATACATATATATCCATTCTTTAATATGACCCAAATACATGAGTCGTTAAAATTATCATCATCTCAGAACAGCAGTAAGATATCTTAATCCGAGAAATAACACTAAGATATCTTACTATTGCTCTCAGGCGATGATATATGCATTAATTGAAGGGAGTTTATTGGTGACATACTTTGAAGATAATGCTAACCAGAAGTAGATCAGAACATTAACTTCTGGTTTTCACTGCAAATTAAATGATTTTTGAAACATAAAGATCATATTAAATGCCGTTCAAAAAGCTTTCATATTCAAGTTCCTTTTTTTTAAATATGTAATTTTAGCAAGTTCCTTTGATTACATTAAATAATATGTAGACCAAACAATGTCCTTTACTTTTACAATGTTCTTTCATCGCCAAGCTTTCTTTTTAAAAGGAAAGTACGTTTTACATTACGCACACCCATATGCACTAGTGTTTACTTCAGAACAAAAAAGGGGTAGGTTGCTTCCACATGAAAGGGCACTTAAACTTAATTAGAAAGATGCCTTCAATAGAAATTTCATGGTACAAAGGGTGCTTTTTCCCTTATATGTGTACTATAGCATACGAAATCCAAGTATTTCTCAATAGTAATTATTATTTAAGTAATTTCTCAATAGTATTATGTTTTCCCTTTATAGTTATTATTGCAGGGGTGGAAAATCTGTGCCAATTGCGCTAATTTACAAATTCTGTTACAAAACGGCGAAAATCGCGGTTTTTGCGCCAAACTGCGCCAAAAATGCGATTTTATTAAACAAAAACATTCACAACAAGGAAAAAATAGCTGTTGCATTATTTTTTTATTTATTTATTTATTTATTTTTATTTTTTTTGGCATTGAAAGCTAAAATAAAGCATATATTCGCCGAAAATTGCGTGCTGTCCATGAAGTTTCGGTCCTTTTGCACCTTGTAAATGTGTCAACAATTTTTGAAAAGTGGAAGTTATTTTCACCTATGTTACTTTAAATTGGCTTATTTTAATTCTTATTTTATAATCATTTCATATTTTGAATAAAAATTACGCTTTAGGGGAATGTGGGGAAAAGTGGAATGGGGAAATATTTACTCTGCTTTTATCTCCACTTATCTAGTAATTATTTTAACTATGTAAGGAATGGGGCAAAATAGAATTTCTTCTGAAAATCAAAGAATATGATTATGCAAACCATTTTCAAAAATTGATACTGTTACAAATTCTGTAAATAGTAATCATTGTAGTAACGTAACCTGTAAATAGTTTCCCGTAATGAATATACAACCCCTTTACATTCGGGCGAAGTATACAATCCCCCTATTCTTTTTTTCTTATTTCATTCACTGATTTTATCAATGAAAGTGTAGAACAGTGTAGCACTTTCTGGAATATTTGACTCTTTTCGGGGTGCGTTCAGAGTAACGGCACGAGGCGACCAAGTGTCCCAGCCATGACGTCACAAAAATCGCATGGGGCAGAGCCGAGCAGTTGTGCTCTGGACAGCGCTTGGGCCATTTGGGTGAAAACAACATGGCGGACAAGGAAGGGAAATAATGTTATGTTGAAAGCGCTGCAATTACTAGAAGATAATAGCGATTCTGAAGAAAGCTTATCGACTGAGGATGAAATTGTAATTGTACATGCATCAAGGAGAAGAACTGACGTCCCCAGAGTTCAGGGCTACTGCGAGAAAATTTCCTGAGATGCTGAATACAGACTTCAGATGTATTCATTTCGAATCAGTCGTGAAAGTGTTAAAAGAGTTGGGAAGAATGGAACAATGAACTTACTGGTGGATTAGAAAATATGTAACACTGAACATGTCACATTTCATCACAGTGATCGATGGTTTTGCATATATTTGGACTTCTTGGAACTTTTTTCTAGGTCTTAGAACTTAACTCAAAATAATTTTTAGCGGATTCAGGAGCACATATTTCTGTTTCTTGGTCAATTTTAATTATTTTTTTTTATGTTCATTGAACTTTTTTTCGTGCAGTTTAGCATAAAGCACGTACTGCAATGGTATTTTGCAAAGTTTTTCTCTAAGGGATAAGTAGGTACCCTCCTAAGGGTGATTATTTTATAATGAAAAGCAACTCTGACGAAGAAATGTTTATGATGAAATACAAAATAATAGAGAAGACCTAGAAGAAGAACTGATTATCCAGCCACAAAAGCTGGTTACTATGTATTTGTGAAACTTTTATTAAAAAAACTATGAAGTGGTATGTAGCTCTAATTTTGGACGGTGATGCAAATGAAAAAAATACTGCTAAATTTGAAAGAAAGATAAGAAATAGTGACACTTTTATTGGCTTGATGCAGTTGAAGTGATAAATGATTCAGCCAACTTTTAAAAAATGCTACCATTCAGAGTCTCTATTTTTTTTATTTTATTTTTTTTCAACCTGTAATTACTAAGTTTCCAAAATTCATCGCAATCAAATAGGTAGTATTCATTCAACATTACTTTATATATAACAGTACAATATATACCTACAGGCTTTCAATAAATTTCACAGATGTAATTGTTTTGTTTTATAATTTTCCCATCAGTAGATATCTCATGCAATAATTTATAAAAAAAAAAGTTTCATACGAAAGGTAAAATCTTCTTATATATGCTTATTTTAAACTCAAACTGGCCAATCGAGGGCTGGCACATAACATAGGGTAGACGGACCAGTGAATGAACACTTAAACGAATTTTAATTTTGAAAAATCCATAGCATTGTTAAAAATTGTCGTACAGTAAAACCCTTTGCAAGGAATACCACTACAATGAAATGCCCTTTTCAACAGATACATTTTCAGTTCACATTTAATTACCATTACATTACTAGAATTCAATAAAACTAAAATTCCCCATACAACCAATATTATTTTGGGTCCTTTTAAGTTTAATGTAATGGGATTTCACTGTATTAGCCACATGACAGAAAAATCATATCAAATGATGTATTTATTTTGTAAAAAATGTGCAGTGAAATTCCGTTACAACGAATGCCACTACAATGAAATAATCATTTCAACAAAATACATTTGTAGTCCTTATTACTAGAATTCCATTGCAATGAATATTATTTAGGGTCCTTTAAAGTTCAATGTAACGGAATTGCACTGTATTAGCCACATGACAGAAAAATCTCATCAAATGATGTATTTATTTTTTAAAAAAAATGTTAGAATTTTTATGGTTCTGCATCAAGGGTTTTTTTTCGGGGGGGGGGGGGGAATGAAAGAAAAAGTGTTACGAACCAGAGAATGAACAGCCCAACCAGTGGACAAACACAGCATTGTTTTGTCAACCAGAGTACCAACAAACAAAAACTGTTAAGATCTTTTTCTTTCTGGAGATGGGTAAAAGAAAGTTACTTCTGCCAATTCACTTAAAAAAAGTTTTAAAACCTTATTTTTTTTTACAAAACATCTGAGGTGTTTATTCACTGGATAGTGTTCATTCTCTGGTTGATAATCCATACACAAAATATCCAGATTCTATGATTCAAGCAGCATATTTGAATACTTTTCTGCAATTGAAACTCTCATTGTTTTCAGACATACTTATATTAAATTTTAACTACTTGATATTGGCAGAATAAAGGGTCAAAATTGTACCGAGTATATACCAAGTACTCGGTGCTGCACTAATGTGTACCATCATCCGACTTATTTCGAACAATGTATCGCAGCAAATAAAAATAAAAGAAGTTTTGGTAAAAAATGAATACTTGACTTGCATGCCATGCAGTCGAGAGACAAATTTTTATCAGAGGGTAATAGCACAAACAACACACACAATGCAACAACCATACCGCACAATGACAAACCTACTCTGCTGATCTGACTGGGGAGATAGTTAAGGGTTCACAATGTCCTAATAAAAAAAAACGTCTATCACATTTTACTCTTTTAAATTGAAATATTAGTTAATGTTTGTGCTAAACAAAACTTCAAAAATTTGGTGAAATTCCGTTAAAATCATATTCTGATTCCTTATTGTAGCATTTAATAGTCCTGGAAAAAGGTGGGGGATGCTAGTTAATGAAATATTAAAAGAGTAGGGGAACTACGCCCCTGAAATATCCACTTCTATATGAATATACTTATAGAAATGCCGGATCATGGGGGAAAAAGCTGGGACCTTTGCCCCAAGACAAATTCAATCTATTGCTGTTTATTTTTCTTGAAAGTCGATATACTTTCAATTGAGTGAAAATGAGCGAGAGCAGCATTTTAAGAAATGGCGAAAATCATTTTCCACATCCCCAACTTCTACAAAAATTAACTGTTAAGTCTGCATTCAACTTCTACAAAAGTTCATTGTTAAGTCGCTGATGTTAATATTTTGTCACCCTTTATTTATGGCTTTAAACAGTAGAACCTCTTGAATCCAAATTAATGCAAGTACCGATTAAACAAAACAACCCATAAATTGAACCCAGGCAGACAACATGGAGGTTAATACTGCCGTGTGCAGGTAAACGGCAATATCTGCAGAAATGAGTTTTCGAGACATTTGAAGGAATGTGTGGTGGATTCAATACAAAAAATAGGAAAATGTTGGAATTGGATGTTTTTTTCAGCGGAAACCAAGTAAGCGAGCTTGTAGATAATGCAAAAAACTGAAAAATTTGCAGTTACTGCCCTTTAACTGCACACCGTAGTGTACTTGAATATATGCCAGCATTGCACATTGTTTATTTAGCAAAAAATACCAGCTATTTGATAGTTTGTGCAGTTATTCTCATAGACGAACTTGCTTTCATTTCATTGTGCAATTGTACCTGAAAATGAACATGTGACATGTATAACTCCCAAAGTAATCCACTGACCACCCAATTTATTTCCCTCGGCAAGAGTAGTTTTCTTAGTCCAGCTTCCATCTTTGGACAGTTTCAAAAGCCAGATTTCTATCACTTAGACGCAAAGCTAGCACCCTTAAATATATTGTAGTATAACCTAGGACACATCTGCTGGACAACCAATTCGTTACTATGCAAGTTGCAGCAAACCAAGTTCTTTTCTGGTTATTAGAAACATGCATTGTTCAAAATGTTTGGTACAATAAATAAAGACGTATACTTTATTTAAAACTAGGGTTCCCAACCTGTGGGTCGCGACCTCAAAAGGTTCTTATGGGGTCGCAACATTATAGGACACTTCATTATAATTTTCGAAAAATTGGAGAGCATCTCCAATTATCAGAACTTATTGGGACCGGACCCCTTTCAGATAACTAGACTTTTCTGAAAAAGGGGGTATATTTTAATCAGTACTGTATGAATGTTGAAAATGGGGGGGGGGGGGGGGGGAATTAAAAAAAATAGAGTTTTCAATTAATCCAGTAGAAAGGCAGGGCTTTTTATGCTAAGCGTACCTACTAGCAAGTGCTGTCCAGGAGGGAAGGGTATTGTGTGCCTCGTCAGAATCATTATTTTGCGAATCGTAACAAGTGCTTTAATAACCTCACTTGAAATTTTTTCCTCAAATTCTTAAAGTTAATCAGTAATTTGAAGTTTGGATAATTGGACTTCAGTTATATGTGTTTATGTATGGCATATAATAAAAAAAGCTTGGAGTTTTCAAATACCAGTTTATCAATTCAATTTTGCAATGCATAATACTTTTATCATTTACAAATCGCAAAACCAGATACATGTTAGTATACATGTATACACATACGGTAGTCTCCACTTATTGCAATAACTTGGAAAACTAACCGATTAATATGAAACGTGAAATCACCAAAATTCACATTTTAAATCAATTGCATTTTAAGATTTAACAGTAGTTTTTCAAAATAAAATGAGGAAGCTCATCTTATGTTTAGAGTATTACCTGTAAAATATTAAAAACAAACATAATTTTTTTAAAAAAATCATCAAATGTTGTCTAGAATTTTTCAGAAACTCCTTTATAAATTGCTCATAATTTTTTTATGTCGTCAGAATATTGCTGTAGTCTATGCAGGGGTTTATACAGATTACCATTTTACAGTGAATCTACGGTTTTGGGCACTAAAAATTTCTTCAAATGCATTGGTATTGATAAAAAGCACAAAATCGGTCAGGAATAAGCCTCTTAATCGGCCTAAACGTTGCAAATTAATATCAGAAGCACTGAAAAGAGAAATTTCAAAAATATTTAATGAATTGAAAAGACAACTGATATTGTTTACATTTTATTCAGTGTTTGAACACAATATGGACAGTTTAGGGGGGTCATAACGCCCATGACCCTCCCCTTCTATCTGCCACTGAGTTTATGTTTCAGCACTCAATGCATTTCTCATTTGAGCATTTGTAGAATCTGGCTAATCATCAAGTGGCACTCTTCATCTAACTCATTGATTTCATTATTAGTCTCTCAAGGAAAATGAGGTTTGATATAAAAGAGTTTTGGTTAATTGGGTCAGACTCAAACCAGCGTTTCTTAAATTGTGTTCCCCGGAACCACAGGGTTCCATGAAGTTCCCTCAAGGGTTCCATGAGACATTTTGATTCCACATCTTTCAAACTTGTCACTTAAGAAATCGATAAAACGCTTTCCCAGAGTATACCCAATGGGAACACCACTGCTTTTAAACACTTCAATTTCGAAAAAATTCTGGAAGAAGCAACTGACCCCTATCACCAAAGATAGTTTAAACGTGACTTCAATGTTGAAAAACTTGTGGAATGTCACTTCAAATTCCCTTTCCTGCATCATTACCAAATATTGCCTAAAATTATGATTTTTGAAGTGAATTTCAAATATTCTACTATTAATACTAGCCACTCTCCCAGTATCTATGGCAGTTGAAAGCACATTTTTAACATTAACAAGGACCAATTTAAGTCAACATAACATGTAGTGACATCAAAGTCTCTGATTTATAAATAACTTTAAAAAATGTTGTAAAATGAAAGACGAAGAAGGTCAATTCACATTAATAATGACGCACAAATTCAATTGCCCAATTTTTGAAGAAAAAATTTAGTTTTAAGGGTGTGTTGCTCACCAAACCTGCCCCCCCCCTCCCCAGCACCTCCTTTAACCCCCCAATTTTTTAATGCACCAGCCGCCAATGCAAATAGGAGTGTTTTTGTGTTTTATAATAATCAATGAAAATTAGCAGCTAGCAATAATTACCATGGTCTATAATGAAGTCTATTTACTGATCAATTTAACGACAAATAGTTAATGCGACAATCTATTTGAGTTAAGAACCTGGGCTCTCTCGAAAACAAAACCATACGCTACTACAAACTATTAAAAAAAAAAGTTGAGGGTTCCATGAAAAATAAGCATTTAAAAGGGTTACTCTGATCAAAGAAATTAAGAAACGCTGTATAGACGAACAGGTGAACGCCGTTGACAGAAACATTTTCAAAGTTTACAGACAATTGTTATATTTGAAACAAATTTATGTATCACTAGTTACTACACTTTTATAATAAAAAACAAATGTTGGTTGCAAATTTCGAGTTTCCCCCCAATTAATAACATGCTGGACTCATTGCGGAACTCTACTCACTTTCAACTTGATATTCTTGTTGTGGCCCACAATATAAGACTTGGGAGAAGTAGTGATTTTTTGCAGAAAATTTTAAAGATATTATTTGAGTTTGCAAACAGTTTTAATGCTATCTTGCTTTGCTTGAGGTGCACTTAAAATTGTTGTTTTTAATTTTCAATGAAATTCATCGGCTTTAAAGAGGGAAACATGCAACTAAAAACAAGTAATTTCAATGGTAATGGAGTTTTTTTTACCAAAACAGCAAACAATATCAAGATATCCTAATCATTACATTATGCAACAAACAAATAAGACTTAATTTAATAGTAGCACATTAAAACACCATAATTGAAATTACACTGGACAAGAGCTATTCTCACCTACCAGTCACAGCATGCAGTGTAGCATATAAAACAAAAAAGGTCAGCAACAGCGTATGCAGATTTTAAAGTATACTAGCATACTCTTTTGCTGCCCATTTTGTAATTGATATTTCCATAGTTACTTCACATTCAAAAAAAAAATGATGTTGTCTTGAAAATAAAAAAGGACTGTACACAAAATGACATAAATGAACAGTACTAAAAATTCTAATTACTACTTCAAACTGAAAAGCAAAAATTTTTTAAAAAACCTTCTTCGATTCTCAATTAAATAAGAGCTTCTTTCTTAGTGATGGCATAGTTATGCATTTACTTTCTTTACCTTGCTTTTAAGAAAGGCTACGTTGTCAGTATTACGTTGAAGAAATTTCGTCAATTTTCTCTTTATGGAGCTGCGTAAATACTAATAAATGAGCGCATACACTGAGTTTTTCCACTCAAAAGTTCCAGTATTTCTTTCTAAACAAATATGAGCAACAAAATCTTCTTGATTCGAAAACAATAATAAACAATCGCAGCGAAAACCATTACAAATTTCTCTATTTTCGAACTCGAACGTGTGAAAAGTTGATAAATAAGAGGGAAAATTTTCAGCCAATGAACATCATCCTTTGCGAATGTCCCAAACACGTGACCTATCTGCCCAGCTAAATTTCTTGGGCTGCTTGCGCTCTGTCCCGAGTGACTCGGGCCACTACTCTGGACAGCACCTGGGACATTCGGGCTCTTGGGGCTGCTACTCTGGACGCTTTGGGACATAACCCGAGTGTCACGAGTGCCTCGTGCCGTTACTCGGAACGCACCCTCGGTGTGTATATAAGCCGTTACGCTGATAAAAAGTTAGTTTCGATTGAGAATTTGTACTGGGAGTATTAGCTCTGTTTATTGCGAGGCATTTCGCTGTGTTGTTTTCGTATTTGGAAGTAAATACGTGTGTAACCGTTGAGTTAACGGTGTTGAGTGATACCTGTTTAATAGGGAAGTATTCGATTTTCTAATTTTATTTTTATATGATAGAGTAACATACATGAACATCATCTGCGAAAAAAATTTTACGATACGACTAATACTTTTTTTTAAAATAATTTTTTAAAGTTCACGCGCGAGTGACGTCATTTGCTTGTAAGTCCTTTGACTGACGTCACTGCCGCGCTGCGAGGCGGCGGGGTTGGCTAGGACAAAGAAGTGCTTGGCGAACTTTGGGGGAAGGCGCGGGAAAACAAGAGCCTTCTAACAGCAGCGCGCATAAAAGGCTAGTGAAAATCCTTTGCTGTCTGTAGGGTTTAATGCATTCTGCGATTGTTTTTAATTTGATTTTCTTTGTCATAGCTAGTAGAATCAATTACAAGTATTGCTTCGTTCCTGGATGCGTATCTACATCTAAAAAAACTCCTCACAAGCGATTTGTTATTGTTCCGTCCTAGCAGGATCTTCGAAAGAAGTGTTTTCAAGTGTGTTTATTAATTAAAATTTGAAAATGAAAATTTGCACTTCATTTTAATTAAAAACTATGTCAAGTGAGAAATACAGTTGAAAATATATGTTCACAACTGTTCATAAATAAATGTTTAATAAGCATATGAGATATTTTTAAAAAAAATGCAAGTAAACAAAGGAATTTAAACTCTGCACAATAAACTTAAATAGAAAGTAATAGATGCATTACTATTTCCATTTTAATAACAATGCAAAAACTATTAATACTTTCTTTTTAACATTCAAACTATCTTCAAATTTTAACTATTACAAATTGATAATTTAAAAATACATTTTCAGTTTATCACCAGAAGCGTTTCTATGTAAACAAGACCTTTCTCACATGCAAAAAGGTACTTATTTTATGAAATGAACACCATTTTCAAATTTATTATTTTTATCAAAAGAGCAAAAAAATATATTTTTCCTTTTTTTGCTAAGTTGCACAAAAACTCAAGGATAATTAACATGTATTAATGGATTTAAAACAATTTTCCACAAAAAAAAAAGCAGATCAACTTTTATTGCCAACAAAGCGAAAAATTTTCATGCAAAAACTGCTCTAAAACTTAGTACTGGAATCACTTGCAATAGGGTTGTTACAAAATGCGCGCCTCATTAAAAGCTGCCAAGTAAGAACTGGAATAGCGCTCTTACATTGTAATTTATATATTCAGATAAAAAAACCATCGACACACAAATGGAAATGATCAATCTTGATAAGGGAAACTAATGCGAATAATATGAACTGCAAATATAGACGAATATGTACGTACAATTTTAAAGAATAACAATGGTGAAACTTTGTTGTTTCACTCCCCGTACTTCTAGGACATTAAATCTCTCGTCCTTTCGAAAAAAGTGAAACACCATGAATTACTTTACTTGAGGAAGGTTATTGGATTGACCTTTCGTGAATCCTAGCTCCATGATGGAAAAAATGCCGGTTAAAGGCTTTAAAAAGGCTGAAAAAAACAGTGCTATTCACCTCCTGGTAGGCGCAACACGGCATAGGAATGGAGCTCTGATCGGAACAGGGAAATGACGTCAGCTGCTGACGTTTTAGGCCACACCTCTTTTTTGCGCATCGCTCTTTAAAAAATTCATAAAAAATCAATCGTTGGTTTTAAAAATCCGGCCATGGTGAATTTTTGTGTTTTGTAAGCCTGTCAACATTGTGCAATAGTTAAAATTGGAATATTTGATAGGTTGATACTTCCCTATTGCTGATGATTAATTTAGCAGTTGTTGACGCTCTTTCCAGTACATAGTGTAAATAAACTTCCTGTATTTTTAATCAAGAACTGCCGTCCTTTCAAGAAAGTTGGAAGCAGCACCGGATCCGTTACAATTGGCGCCCAACGTGGGGCTAATTCAGGACTTTCTTGGAGTAAGTGTGACTTTGGACATTTTCGAGTTGATGCTATTGAAGAAAAATTTGATATCGTTGAATGCCGATGCTGTAGGAAATAAATTTGAATAAGATAGAAAATTTCATGTACTTAAAGAAGAGAGCTTTAAAGTAATGGAAAGGAAATTGACGGCCTCTGGAAACGGTGCTGGTGATTTTCTACCTTCAGCTGCACGACCGTCAATTAAGCTCGCCACATTTGACGGCAAATCCTCGTGGCAAGTGTACAAGACCCAGTTCCTGATAGTTTCCGAAGCAAATGGATGGGACTCTGTTACCAAGGCCTGTCATCTTGCAGCATCCCTGAGAGGTGACGCAGCGGACATTCTCCAGACCCTTCTGGACAGCCAGCGCCTGGATTTCGCAGCCCTCACATCTGCGTTGGAGCTTCGCTTCGGTGAGAAGTGCCAGAAAGATTTCAGCCAAATCCAGTTGAAGTCCCGTTTTCAGAAAGCCGGGGAAACCCTGCAAGAGCAAACGGCGGATGTCTAGAGACTGTCTCATCTTGCTTTTTGCGACTGTCCTGCAGATGTTCGAGACAACCTGGCACTCCACTACTACATCGACGGGGTTCGAGATCCGGAAATCCAGAAAGCTCTACGGATGGCGGATGTCAAAGACCTGAATTCTGCTGTTGTGTATGCGATGAAGTTGGAGGCCGCCCAGCAAGCAACCCGCAAGGATCGCCATTCAATCCGTGGCGTGAAAACTGATGAGCCTGATCCGGTTTCGTCACGCTTTGCTGAACTGGAAAAGCAAATAAAAGAAATTGCAGGAACCCTCAAAAGGATTTCGGCTCCCAAGGACCAAAATCGACAACCACTTAAATGCTGAAAATGTAGCGGCGAGGGTCACTTGCAAAAAAACTGTTAAGCTCGCCAAGAAACCAGAGGGAAGGGCGCCTCTCCCTCTCAGGTTCAGGAAAACTAAGCCATGGCAATCTCGCGGGGCGGAGGTCGCCAAATTGGAATGAGCCCCATCTTAAAGTTTTCAAGATTTCATCGACGAGTGGCGGCAGTAATGGACTGTTTACGCATATGTAAACGGGTTTCCCTGCGAACTGATTATTGACACTGGAGAAAATGTTACAATCATTAGAACAGATGTGGCTCGTCAATTTGGACTCTACATTCTATGGACGCCGCCCTGCGTTACCCTCCAAACTGTGACAGGTGACAAGATTGAGATTGAAGGTAAAGTAAACTTAGAAATTGTGTTTGGAAATGCCACTTACGATCATACGGCATTCGTTGCTGATATCATGGACCCCTTTATTCTCGGATTGGACTTTTTAAAGAAGTATGACTTCAACCTCGACTTCAAGACTAATGAGCTGCACTCGACGAGAGTAGACAGCCGTTTTCCCCGCAGAAAGTGATGTAAAGTCCGCTCATCAAATAATAGCCCAAACAGATTTATCGATTCCCTCAAGGTCAGAATCATTGATACCTGGCTCCACTGAAGAAAACAACAGCTTTAGGTTCGGCCTCATTGAATACCCTAACCTAAAAAATAACCTAAAAGGAGTGCTGGTAGCATCTACGCTTGTGGACCTTTCTAAGGATGTAATTCCTGTGAGAGTCGCCAACGTGAGTGAAAGGCCAAGGAATATCCGAAAAGGTGAAGTGTTGGCAACTTGTACTCCAGTAAACTGCATCATTAGAAGAATCAATTCCCCTGAGACTGTGTCTTCTGAGCCCTTGACATCGAAGTTAATTCGGAGTGCGCCGTTATCGAATGATCAAAGAACTGCTGCGGAACAATTGGTGGACGACTTCAAGCATCTGTTTTCATCTACATCGGAGGATGTGGGCCGTACGAATTTAACGCAGCATAGGATCTATACTGGAGAACACCCCCTTATTAAACAGCATCCAAGACGACTACCGTTTGCCAAGAAGGAAGAGGTTGAGACCCTCCTGAAAGAGATGCAGGAGAATGATGTCATCTAACCCTCGTCCAGTCCTTGGGCCTCTCCAATCGTCTTGGTCCGAAAGAAAGATGGCTCCACTAGATTTTGTGTCAATTACCGACGGCTGAATGAAATCACCAAGAAAGACAGTTACACTCTTCCACGGATAGACGACACCTTGGACACTCTTTCCGGTCACAAGTGGTTTTCGACCCTGGACATGAAGAGCGGCTACTGGCAGATTGAGATACACCCTGATGACCGAGAGAAGACAGCGTTTACAACTGAACAAGGCTTATGACAGTTTAAAGTGATACCCTTCGGCCTCTGCAATGCAGCAGCTACGTTCGATCGTCTTATGGAGACAGTGTTAAGAGGACTCTCTTACAAATCCTGTCTGGTCCATTTAGACGATATCATCATCGTGGGACGCAGCTTCGAAGAACATCTGGCTAATCTTAGGAAAGTGCTGCAAAAGCTTAAGGAAGCCAATCTGAAGTTAAGCCCGTCCAAATGTAATTTGTTCCGCCGGGAAGTGAACTACCTTGGTCACATCATCACTTCTGAAGGTGTACAAACCAATCCGGAAAAGGTATCTGCGGTCAAGAGTTGGAGTCGTCCCGAAAGCATCCATCAGCTGCGAAATTTCCTGGGGCTCTGCACGTACTACAGGAAGTTTGTGAAGGGTTTTTCTAACATTGCACGACCTTTGCATAAGCTGACGGAGAGCAAGCAAAAGTTTGAATGGTCGAAAGAATGCGAAGATGCATTTCTATGACTGAAGGAGGCATCAACGCCTATCCTCAGCCTGAAAAACCCTTCATCCTGGACACTGATGCGAGCAACGAGGGCATCGGAGCTGTTCTCTCCCAAGAAATTGACGGCAATGAACATGTCATCGCTTACTGGAGCAAATGCTTATCAAAGTCGGAGCGAAATTACTGCGTCACCAGAAAGGAGTTACTGGCCATAGTGAAAGCTGTAGAACACTTCCATCATTACCTCTACGGCCGAAAGTTTCTGTTTCGGACAGATCATGCCTCGTTAACTTGGCTTTTGAACTTCAAAAATCCGGAAGGCCGGATAGCCTGGTGGATACAGAGACTCCAAGAATATGACATGGAGATCAAACACCGAAAAGGGTTATCTCATGGTAATGCTGACGCTTTATCAAGGAGACCCTGTCCTAAGAACTGCCGCTATTGTTCCCGAATCGAGAAACAGTATGGAACGACTAGCTCGACCGCCTATCAGGTGAGAGTGATTCTAGCAGTGACGACCAAGTTCGAAAAGATCAACTTGAAGACCCCAACATAAAACGAATTTTGGAGTTCATGGAGAGTGACAGTCGGCGACCTAGCTGGCAGGACGTTTCCATCTTCAATCCTGCAACAAAAAGATACTGGGCTTTATGGAACTCGCTCCATTTACGGAACGGCGTGCTACACCGGAAATGGGAATCTGACGACGGCAAAACATCTAGGTGGCCGTTAGCAAGGATTTCAGATGTTTTGAAAGAAATGCATAGTAGTGCAACTGGAGGACATTTTGGGGTCTTGAAAACCCTCAATAAAGTTCGGGAGCGCTTCTTCTGGAGCAAGTCGAAGGATGACGTGGAGAAGTGGTGCCATTCCTGTGACGCCTGTGCTGCTCGTAAAGGACCGAAGAAAAGGAGCAGAGGGAAGCTACATCTGTACAACGTTGGAGCTCCTTTCGAACGAATTGGGATCGACATCCTGAGTCCTCTACCAAGAACTGCTGATGGGAACAAATACATTCTTGTTTCCATCGACTATTTCACCAAATGGCCCGAAGCATATCCCATTCCAGATCAAGAAGCTACCACCGTAGCAGAGACTCTAGTCCAACATTGGATCACGAGATATGGAACACCTTTGCAGATTCATTCCAATCAAGGGAGGAATTTCATCTCTGCTGTGTTTAAGGGCCTATGTCAAATTCTCGGAATTGAGAAAACTAGGACAACACCACTACACCCACAATCGGACGGCATGGTGGAGAGATTTAACCGCACAATCCTGAATAATCTCTCACTTATGGTCTCCAGAAATTAACAGAATTGGGACAAGAAGCTACCTTTGTTCCTGCTGGCCTACCGCAGTGCTGTCCACGAGACTACCGGATATGCCCCATCTCAGATGCTCTTCGGACGAGAGCTAAGGCTACCTTGTGATCTCGTCTTCGGTCGTCGACGAAGGTGACAAGGTTTGGTTATGGAATCCCATTCTACGGAAAGGTCTTTCACCCAAATTGCAGTCACATTGGGATGGACCCTATAACGTACTTAACCGACTGAATGACGTCATAGTGAGGATTCAAAAATCACCTAATTCAAAACCTAGGGTTGTACATTATGATCGGTTAGCCCCATACTATGGCCATAGTTCATGAGTATTACGTAAACAACCATGGTTGATAACATAAAAGTTGTAGATAATTTTTGCTTTTAATGTTTAGTAATATTTCTTGTTATTATTGTGTTTCCTATGCATTATTGGTTATTTTTTAATGTGTGTATTTGTGAACTTTTGATAGAAGTTTGACACCCTTTCTGGGGATTGTACTTCCCGGGACGTGCAGTCCTTAGGAAGTGAGCAATGTTACAAATTCTGTAAATAGTAATCATTGTAGTAACGTAACCTGTAAATAGTTTCCCGTAATGAATATACAGCCCCTTTACATTCGGCCGAAGTATTCTTCCCCCTATTTTTTTTCTTATTTCATTCACTGATTTTATCAATGAAAGTGTAGAACGGTGTAGCATTTTCTGGAATATTTGAGAGCTCTCTTTTCGGTGTGCATATAAGCCGTTACGCTGATAAAAAGTTAGTTTCGATTGAGAATTTGTACTGGGAGTATTAGCTCTTTATTGCGAGGCATTTCGCTGTGTTGTTTTCGTATTTGGAAGTAAATACGTGTGTAACCGTTGAGTTTACGGTGTTGAGTGATACTTGTTTAATTGCTGATGATTAATTTAGCAGTTGTTGAAGCTCTTTCCTGTATATAGTGTAAATAAATTTCCTGTATTTTTAACCAAGAACTGTGTCACCCTTTCAAGAAAGTTGGAAGCAGCACCGGATCCGTTACAATACTCATACTGTAATATTTTGTTGCAATTCATAATTTAGTTTTGTCATTATTAAATGTTAAAGTTCTTATTTTTAACATTTTAAATATTAATTTAGACCTACTAATATTTGGTACAGTATTTATTTGCTTAATATTATGCTTATTTATATTTTAAATACTTTGTACAGTTAGTCAAGTGCATGCAATCAGGACAAAGCGGATGTGTGCAAAGTGAAATAATTCATTTCATTTACTTATGCAATCCTTTATAAAATCACTAATGCATTCATTCATTAGTTAATTTAATTATTTCCTTTACCATCCTTTGTGTAATAATTCTCTTATTCATTCATTCATTTACTCTTTTTTTAAATAATTCAATTTTATTCCTCTATTTACTTTTTCTGATATATTAATTTATTTATTCGTTTATTACTTCAATTCATTTTCACTAAATCATTTATTCTATTCTTTAAATGCTCATTTATTTGATCAATGTCTTAACAATCAAATAGAAAATATTTCCTTTGAAAAAATAATATTTTTCACTTCGCTCTATAAAAAAAGAAGTGAAAAATTTCCACTTTTTTGGGGGGTACAAATTTATTGCCAAAAATAAAAAAATAATATTTCAATGCAGGTTTTATTTTCAAATACATTGTTCTTTCAATATGTACCATAATTTTCAGCACATATTTCCAATTTGTTCATTTTGAAAAAAGTTAAGTTCTCTTAACTTCAATTTCACTTTGCCCCACATTTCCCTATTTATAATTTATTAATAATTGTAGAAAAAGTGTCTTAAGAGTTCAAAAAAATATTAAATTATATATTTTTTTTAAAACTGCATTCAAGTAGTATATTTTGTACCACACATACATCCATTTCTTTAAAAGTATTTTTGAAGTAGTAGTTCTGCGCTGCCCATTATCTGCTGGCTACCATGCATACCTCTGCATGTATTACATATTAAATATAAAACAAAATATAGCTTATAGAATACATTATCTTCTTGATAGTACTGATGTTAAGTAAGAACGTTTTCTCTGGTACCTGGTGAAATTCAAACTGATCAAAAGTGACACATGGACAATGAGTGAAGCTAAATATAATGCAAATATGTAGGCTCGGCAGGTAATGTGTAAATCGAAATATAAAACTGACATGGAGTTCAGGTCCTTTTTTTTAAAACTTTTTTGTTCAGCCAATGAAAGGTTACTCCTGAAAATGAGTTGCTTCATAGAGTTAAAAGTAATGTATTGCCTGAATATATCTCTTGCCTTCAGTGCCGGATTAAGCCAGCGCGTGGCCCGTAGCAAATGTTTTCAAGGGGCCCTCGCTTTTACATGAGTAGATATAGTAAACATGAGAATATATAGTAAGCAATAGTGCACTTCATGAAGACTGCAAGTGCATATATAACACGCATGAATATTTAAATATGGATATAGTTCCAAAGCTTTACGAGGGTTATGACCCCCTTACATTGCACCTTGTAATCCCGTCACTACACGTTTTTATCTTTGAATTCCAAAAACGCAATTTTTGAACGATATAAAAGGAAGGGGACAAAATTTGCGATATTTCAATTCTAAAGACACATTTCTAACGACCCCTTATGACATTAGGAAGAGAGAAGGTTCGGAGGCTTTATTCGGAGCTTTTTTGAAACTGAAGTCAAAAAAGGCGATTGCATCCCATCTTAGGTAAGATTAAAAGGAAAATTTTGGGTTCTCTCCATGCAATTTTTTTAAAGTTATGAAGTCTTAAATAGAACTGCAGAATATCTTTAATTTTGTTGCGGGGGGAGGGGTGCTCAAGGTAGGTCCCATTGGAAAATTTTCGAATTTATTATTAATCTAAAAACACAATTTTGAGCAGAACATTTTCGAAATTATAGACTCTAAAAAGATAATTTTATACAATCTCTGGTAGGGATGGCAATGTTACTCACGTCCGTGATGTCCTTAATTCACATGTGTCTCACACGTGGTGCTAAATGAGTAACAGAGATGGCTAGGTGGCCCTTCAACTGTCTATAAACTTGGCTCAACTGATCAAAAACAAAATTTATTTGGAAAGCTCTATTGGCCTGCGCGATCAGCCATAGACTCCGTGTAATGACTCTCTTTATTTCTGTTACAATTGAGAAATTCTCTAATTTAGATTTATTTTTTATTTGAAATTGGAGGGGGAGAGGTACACTTGCATAGATTTTTTTTTGAAATTATTAGTCTGTGGGCCGAAGTCTCAAAAGCAGCTTTAAATCAATTTTCGTTCCGACAACAAGGTGGCAATTTTATTCCACGGAAATACGAGACAGTCTTGGCTAAGGAACTCAAATTCATAAAGTTCTCCAATATATTATTGTAGAGATTAATTTTCAGTTATCAAAATTTTGAAAACTATTTTGTTTTCCCAATTTCGTCTTGAGTGTAAGAATACCCGACGACAATCGTGCGATGACATTACTTTGAAAGGAATTGACCAATCAGCAGAACAGAGTTACTTACTGTTTACTTTTGTACTGTAGCTTTTGTTGATGTTTGTTTTCATTTAATACTATATTTTCATTTAATACTATTTTTTTTTATATAATTTTCGATGCGGTTTCTGGCACATTTTTTTTGATTTACAATTTTATGTTCACGCTGCAAAGCTTTTTATTATGTAAAGTAAGTTTTCAAAAAACGAATTACAATACTTAAAATTTTTTAATTGAAAATATAATAGATTTTCTGACGTTTTAAGAGTTGAAACCGCATTGAAAAATAACTTAAACATATATTAAAATATTTTAGAAAATTCCAGGCTAGATATAGGAATAGTCCAAAATATTTGGGGGGGGGGGGGGTTGGTCTTTCGAGTTTTTTCAGAACAGGTTCACTTCTCACTCTCAAAATTTTGAAATTTAAACCATAAAATAATGTAATCAAAAGTTTGTAGTTTTACATTCCGATGCATTTTCTCCCCCCCCTCTTTTTTCCTGCAGCTGAATTTTGAAGGGGAAAAACTTAGTAGTACGTTATACAAATATGAAGAAAAAAAAGTAAAACCCAAAAACATAATTTAAAATGCCAATTTAATAGTTCACTCTTATGCAAATTCCATTAAATTTTCTGCATCAGAAACTTTTTTCTTTTTTCAATGTTGCATTTCTATGAAAAAGTTTTGAAAAGTTATCTGATCGAGTGTTTAAAATTGTTTTAGGAATCAACTACTTAATATTTTGATGAAAGTCTCAGACTATTTTTTTTAAATTGTATTTTTCTTTTGTACATTTTTAAAACCCAGCATTATTGGGGACAGCATGAATCATAAACATGAATAGAAGTAACTATTCTCAAATTTTTCAATCCAAGAAGTTAGAAACAGAAATGAAAGCAATATATAAACTATTATTTATTACATCACATAATAAAAGTTACAAAAATACATGGAGCATAAATCTTTAAGAATAATAGATTTTATAATTACATACTCTTAAAAAAAGTGATTCAGTATTCAAACTATTAATGCAATCACAGCATGTGCTTCGTGATGGAAGATTCATGAAGTGGTCAAAGAGTCATGAGGAACATTCTTCATCAATTGCAGTGACGGTAAAATCGCTCAGATTATACCCTTTTCATTCAATGTACAAAAGTCTGTAGACCCATATTTTATCGCTCAGTAATATTTGAAGTTCTGTTCCGCAAATTGATAATTACCCCCTTCCAAAAAGTCGAAGTTTAGAGCATCTCTATAAACACCCAAATAACAAAGCAGCCAAAAGGATTTTCTGTCAGTGAGTATGAGATGGGGAAATAAAAATTAGTAAAAAAAATAGATCATTTGCATACCCAAGTAACACGTTACGTCATCGTTACATCACTTTGCAATTAGTTGAAACATCGTTACCGTTTCCTACTGAACGTGATATCACGTTGCTTTATCGATTCGTTACAAAAAGCGTACTTTTGAAACGTTACATCACGTTGCAAATTTCTTAAGTTTGTAACGTTGACAAACTGTAGCAAAAAAACCTTACTTATCATTATATTTCGTTGCACCCTGCCTCGTCTTCGGCAACCTCCGAATCCTAGTGGCTATTTTCAGTAAACAACTTCTGGCTTGCTATGCCGCCATTGTTTTGCAGCTTCGCAACCGCGATCTCTCATCACTTTTATCGGTAAGTACTTTGCATTATTTTTAGTGCATTATTGTTGATATACTTATTTAATTAAAAAAAAGTGTTATTACATATTTTTATGAAGTTAATGAACAGCCGTTGGTCGGAGTTTGAGTATTTTTCCCACAGTACTTTTATTTATAATATTGTTTGAGAGAATAATGTTAGATGTTTTTATTTGAGTATTTATTCATTGATTTCTTAAAAAGATGCTGAAGCTTGGTGTATATGTTCCATTAATAAGCTATAAAAGCGATAAATGATACCATTTTTTCCTCATTTAATCGGCTTTTTGCAAAACGATTTTGACGAAATAATTGTAGCAATGTTTTGAAAATTTTTTTGTTATGTAACTGAAATTATCTTTAGTAATAATATTGCAAATTTTTGTTAAAGCACTGATGTAAGAGGATTTTTTCAAAACTTTTATGCCTTTCGAAAAATATTTCTGGAGTTCTTTAGTAATAATAATTATTATTTTTTCAAGAATTTATTTTTGAAAGAAGTTTTTACTTAATTTGTAGTAATATCGTTAATTTTAACTATTAATAGAATTCCACTTGATGTAAATTCAGCTATGCTATGTTATGCTCTGTTTATTTTTAAATATCAGGAATGCTCTTACAAAATATTGTAAATGAAGCAACAGTGTGAGAATACTCGAGCGCCTTTAAACGGCATGAGACATTTTATAAATTGAAAAAAAAAAAAAAAAAAGATTTTATAAAAGTATATTAACAGTAATTGCATTAACAAAAAATGCAGAATACTTATTGTATCAAAAATTAAGGGTTCGATGAACCCACCTCCCTTCTCACCAAGAAAAAAAAAATTATTCAAGCTTTGGAAAAAAAAGAAGATTAATACAACGTTTAAAAGCAACGTGATGTAACGTGATAAATAAAGGTTAATGTAACGTTTCAAAAATCGTTGATGTAACGTTACTGAAACTGTTGATGTAACGTTACTAAAACCGTTGCTTTTGCGTTTTGCAACGAGACATATTTTCGCTCTATCAATGTTACCAGTATCGTGATGTTAACGCTTCAAAGCAACGTGATGTAACGTGATTTATGTTACTTGGGTAATGAATGCAGCCAAATACCTTCCACAAAATACTTAGAACACGGTGAACGGTAAAACATTATACACAATTTGGTCAAAGACAGTTGATACATTTATTTATTATGCAACGAAATTACTATTTTATTCGAAAAGGTTTGATTTTATATTTACAAACTGAAAAATGAGGTTTGGAGTGGGGGGGGGGGGGGGGAGTTGAGAACCTATGAATACAATCGTAGCCTGCACTTAGCACCCAAGTGTGAACCATGATTTCCTTTTAAGTGACGAAATATTATGTAAAGGTGCATTTAAGACACTTATATTTTGAAAAATTCTGGCCGCAGTATGAGATGATGAAATAACACTTATTAAATTCAAAACATGTAGCATAGTGAAACAACTAATTTAAACACAAAACATAAAAATTCACCTCTTTTCGTTGGACATTATAGTATTTACAAACCTTGTTCAAATATTTTCTAAGCAGTTTTAGATCATACGCAAAATTATTCATAATGAATGCCGGTGAATGTCTTCCAGAAAATACTAAGTACTCTGTGAACAATAAAAAATTATATGCAAATTGCTTTGGAACAGTTTATACATTTATTTACTATGCAAAAAGATTACTATTTTATCCAAAAAGGTACATTGAATATTTATAAACTGAAAAATGACTTATGCCGTAGACAGGGGTCAAAGTGGTCCTATATATCCTATAATATTTCCTATATTTTCAAAAAAAGTATGAAAATCGTCCTATATTTTTGGAAAATGTCCTATATTTCCTATATTCCTGTTTTTTATCCAATTTATTTCTTTAAAACAACAGTAAGCAAACTATCTGACTTCGAATTTTTCTTCGAAAGTACGTGTGCAAACGAATTTCAAATTAAAAAACACAATTCACTGAATCCTGCAACAGACATCTTCTCTCACTGGCCACAGCAATATGACGTCACTGCAGTGGGTGGAGTTTCGAGAACGAATTCTGAAGTTGGTTTTAGAATTTTGCGTTTGGCTACAGCAGTTTGTTTTGGTTTCCAGCGTGGTTTTTTTTAGTTTTATTTTCGTGTTTTTTTTTTTTTTTTTTGGTTTTTGTTTTCGCCGGTATATTTTTGTGTTCAGTGCATTTTCTGATCGGAACGTTATAATAGTCTTTTTAGTCTTTTCTTTTTGCGGAATTTTGTAGAACAAAATATCTGTATGTTTGTGCTACAAAGCATTGGTTATTTCCTGTTAGTTCTCAACACAAAGACGGTTTCTATTTATTTATATAAGCTATGTTTGTGGCACTTCTATCCCTGCAAAAATTGTGAGTTGCTGAACTAATTATCAACACTGTTAAAAAAATGTATTCAAAAATGAAACTCTGAATGTATTCATTTTTTTTTTGAATACAATTGATTCAAAAATGAGTAAATGTGGCATCAAATACAAACATACGAGAAATACGAGTCATCATATACGAACATACCCAAGTTATCATATAAGAATACAACACATTATCAAACACTAATTCATGAATAAAGATGCATACAATCATTTAATACTGCAGCTAACGTTTCAAGAACATGGTTTAATAAATATTCATGTATAAATAGGAAATATAATAAGCGTGACTTCCAAGAATAAAACTCGCGAGCTTCGAACTCTTTTCTTATTGCGCATGCTACGCGTCGCTCAAGAGCGAGAACAAGTGTCGACAATGTTCATACGCTTTCGGCGCGTTTTTCGTGCTTTCTTGCGGAGCGATCGAAATGGCTGATCTGTTCGTCAAGAAAAAAACTAGAAGATTGGAAATTGGAAGAGTTTTCATCGAACTTTGAAAGTAAGTTTTACTTTTATTATCATAGTAAGGATAATAAATGAAGGGTTGTATCTAAATTACCCAAAAATTACTTGCCTAAATTGCTCGATAGCACATTCAACATCCGACTGTGCTCGGAACATATTTTTAAACATTATATTTTATGTGGATATATATGTTTTCAAACTGTGAAAGAAAGTTCATAACGAGCTTCGTAACCTTTATTATCGTAGTAAGGATAATAATTGAAGGGTTATATCTAAATTACCCAAAAATTACTTGCCTAAATTGCTCGATAGAACATTCAACATCCGACTGTTCTCGGAACATTTTTTAAACGTTATATTTTATGTGGATATGTTTTCAAACTGTGAAAGGAAAGTTCATAACGAGTTTCGTAAATTTTATTATTGATATTTTACTCTTCAAATTTGAAAAAAAAAAAAAAAAGCGAAAGCAACATCTTGCACAAACAGCTATGGAAGAAATTAGGTTCTCATCAAGCATAAATCGTTGCATGGGATGCAGTTCGATAAAGGTCCCGTCGATTTTCCGTTGGCGAAAGGATCAGTTCCCGCGCCAGGTTCTATGTTTTCATTGCGATACAATGCCATATGTGGTATCCATGCGGTGTTTTCCTCATCGCCAAGTGGATAGAAGTTGCATTTACATAAAAGAGCCGAGATGTTTTTCACCTCCTGTGAAAAAGATCTTCATTTTTTGAATGATGCATTATGTAATTTACAAAAAAAACCTTTCACTGCGTCTATAAGTTATGAAATGCACAGTAAGCAATAATTTATAAATAGTACTGCATCACATACGGTGAGCCATAACAGTCATTCTACGGTGAGCAATAACTATTTTACAATCACATATTTATATTATCTTTGTGTTTCATAATTTTGAAGTGCACAGTGAGCAAAAACTTTTTTACAACAGAATATTACAACTCTAATTACAAAATGTACGGGGAAAAACATTTTTTCAATTCTATATTACATACGGTGAGCAATAACTACAGTCGGACCTCCATATATCGAACTTCCACATATCGAAATTTTCTATGTATCGAAATCCCAGCAAATTTCTATGTTCATTACATAGAAAAGTTGTTTCTATATATCGAAAAAATCTCTATATATTAGAGATGTACCGAGTAGCACTTTGGCCGAGTACCGAGTACTCGGCTTTTTATTACTCGGTCGAGTACCCAGTTACCGAGTACTTGGCCTTTCACTACTCGGCCGAGTTCCAAGTACCAATTATGTTTTAAGAAGAACTACCGACACACATGTGATGAATTTTGAACTTATTGAAATAGTAGTATAAACCTCCTTGTCCATATAATAGTTTTTAAAACTAAATTCCCGCTGAAATTTAATTACGCATTATATATATATACAATTTTGTTCGTGTCAAAAATTTTACAAAAAAATAATTTTTTAAATTAAAAATAAATAAATAAAAGGTATGAATAATCAAGTTGGAATTAAAACAAAGTACAGTAAAATCCCTCTAATGCTGACACTAACAGGACAAATTTTTTGTCCGCAATAGAGAGGTGTCAGCAGGACAGGGGTTAAATAATGTTATTTGCATTGGAACTGGGGAATTAAAAATTGTCCGCATAAGAGGGGTGTCCGTTAGGAGGGGTTTCACTGTATACCAATCAATTATAGTTCTAATCTGCCAAACATAAATAATTTTTAAAAGCAGATAAAACAAATGTGCAGGAACACTCCAGACACATGTTTCTGCCCCCCCCCCCTGTTACAAGGAACGTCTTTTTCAGTGCATAACATGTGAGCTAAAGAATGTAGACATTCAACAAAAAAATACGACTTTTGTCGGATGCCTTTAAATCTACGAGCCCCCATTTTGTGCATTGAAAAAGGAATTCCTTGTAATGCCAAAACACGTGTCTGCAGAGTTCCTGCACTGTACTTTTAAGGTTGTTTTATTTTTTAAGCAAAGGT